>NC_057800.1:506514544-506700709 GCF_018294505.1 Triticum aestivum | reverse complement strand
CGCGGGCGCATCCGCGCATGAAGGTACTCTCTGCCGTCACCTCGCAAGCAGCTCCAGTTGGCGGATATCCTTTCTTCGCCGTGTTCTTCTACTGCGGGCTCTGCCCGCCATTCTCTGATTTCTTTTGCGACGTCATGAACACCTATGGACTCCACCTCCTTGACTTCACCCCCAACGCTGTTCTGACCATGGCAGTTTTCGCCCATCTATGCGAGAACTTTGTCGGAGTCCACCCCAACGTAGCTCTCTCCCACCATTTCTTTATACCTCGTGTCGAGAGAGGGGAACCTCTTGCCGGCGGGATCGCCTGGATCTCGCGGGCCGGCAAGAAGGAGACCTATCTGGAGGGGGAGGTCCGCAGCAAGTGGGACGAGTGGAGAGCAGATTGGTGCTGGGTTGTAGAAGAGAGCCCGCAGCCGTTCACCGCCCTGCGCCAAGCCCTAGCAGTGCGTGGCAATGACTGGAGCGCTCTGTCCGTGGACGACGACAAGCTGAAGATCGCCACCACTCGGATCTTGCGTCTCAGGCTTGCCGGGCTGACTGTAGGAGCTGTCGGCGCAGATTTCCTTCGCCGGCGCATCGCCCCTCTGCAGGCGAGGGGGAGACCCGCCTGGGAATTTGGAGGCCCGGCAGATATCATGAGGTTGCGCCCAGGCCTCAACTTCAATTTCACCGTCATAGAGTTGGACGGGATACTCAAGGAGATATTCAAGCACGACCCACAGCATCCCGAGTGGTTCAGGTTGCCGGCAGGCGTCGTTCCTCTGTGCAACAACTCCTCGCGCGACCGCATCTGTGCCATGATGCCGTTGTGTGATTCGCACGGGATCGCTCCAACTTGGCAAGAGCCTGCCGGAGACGTTGTGCAGCAGTTCTTCGACAGCCTAGTGGAAGTAGCGGTCAATGCTGACGACAAGAAGCTCCTCACCCGCGACACCATCGATCAAGAGATGGAACGCATCGCCACCAGGGCGGAAGAGGCGGCGGCAGCCGCAGCCACGGGTGAATTTGGGTTCACGGTGGAGGAAGCGGACGCGGCATCGGCGATGAGTCTTGCTGAGCGGGAGTGGCTCGAAGACGAAGAAGAGCTTGCCGCGCCCGACACCGAGTTGAGTGAGCCCGCCGAGGGTGCGAGCGGCCCGCCATCTCCGGGGAGCTTTCCGGGAACAGGGCCCGGAACGCAGCCCCCAGTGCATCCAAGAAGGCGCCTCCGCAGGATCGGGGACGCAGCAGGGCGGCAAGCTGGTCAACAGCCGCAGCGCCGCGCGACGCGCTCCATCGCGGCAAGTATGGTTGCCGCGGGTGCGCATCCCGCCGCAGTGGCAACTGGGGCGGGGTCATCTCGGGCTGGCGCTGCAGTCCCCGCCAAGCGGCCAAGGGATCCCACCCCTCCACCTCGTCGCGCCGGAGGTGGGCCGAACTTCGACCTCTCCGCGCTCAGCTCCGACGAGGAAGAGGAAGAAGAGTAAGATTCTCTTGTTGTTCTTATAGTTCTTCAACTTGCCATTCCTGTCTTGCATCTGATCTGACCCACCCTAGACTCTCCCTTTTCAGGACTCTGGCCCAAAGGGCGGCGAAGAGGGCCAAGGCTCAGGTGGTGGTCATCGAGGACGAGCCCACTGCGACGACAGGAGGCGCGCCCGAGACCACCTTGCCGGATCTGGCCATCACTTCGCAGAGCAGCCCCCAGCGCAGCCCCCAGCGTAAGCATATGGTTTACTTTCTGCTTCTGGGTGCGCGTGGTTGCTCTTTCCCTTTGTTGACATCTGATCACTGGTTTGTTTGTGCAGGAGCAGAACAGCTTCATCAGGAGGGCATGGTGATCTCCTCCGACTCGTCGTCTGCTTCGACTACGCCGCCAAGGGCGGACTCCCCGGCAAGGGAGCGTTCTCCGGTAAGGGAGGAGCCTCCGGCAAGGGAGGAGTCTCCGGCAAGGGACAGCGCTGACGATCCGCCGGTGGTGGAGTTTATGACAGCGGATCCCAGCACAGGTAATCCTTCCTGCCTGAAACTTTCTTTGTATTCTTCTGCTGATTTTTCTTCTTGAGTGCTTGTTTGACTTCTCATTCTTCTCCGATCGTCAGGTCCACCCTCCGCGGATCCGATGGAGACCGAGGCGGGCGGTGGAGAGGACGCGCGCGGCAACACTGATGATGCCGCGGCCGCCGAAGATGGAGCTGGTGCCGATGTGCCTGCCGATGAAGAGGCTGCCAAGGCTGACACCGAGGAAGCTGGCGGGGGATCTGGCGATCGCACTGACGGCCCTGAGGCCGCAAGAGCGTCAGGCGCTTCACCAACCGCCGATCCCTCCGCTGCTGCCACAGCGTCAGGCTCTGAGGAGCCCCAGCCCGGCGCCTATCTGAAGGCTGGCGAGGGCATCTTCATCAAGCTCCCTTGGGCGTCAAGCTCCAAGGCGCCGGTGGAAGGAGAAGTTTTGGATGGGGAGGTGCTCGCCTCCGCCGGGTTGTCGATCGTTGATGCGCCGGGAAGCAGCGGTGACAAGCCCGAGGAGGAGCGGCTGCTGCGGAGGCTGCTGGTGCTCTATCGAGCCCGTCAAGTCAAGTTGGAGTCCCGGGAAGCGCTCGTGGCGAAAGCGAGCATGGATATAGAGAAGCACGCGGAGGAGCTCTGGGGTTTTCGCCAGGAAGCTCTCCGGGCCTTGGCGGAGGAGCGGGAGCAGCTTGCTGAAGAGCGGAAGGCCTTCCTCCTCGAGAAGGCCGAAGCTGAAGAGCAGCAGCGGCTCACCGGCGAGAAGCTGTACGCGCGAGAAGGCGAGCTGGCTCAGCGGAAAGTGAATCTCGACAGCCACGAGGAGGAGCTTGCCGCGCGTGAACGGGCACTTGGCGGGTCGCTCCAAGAGGCAAAGGATGCGGCTGCGGCTGCCGAGACCGCCAAGAAGGAATTGGAAGTAAAGGTGGCGCAGCTGGAGGCTGATCTGAAGGTGGGTGGCGAAGAGCTTGCCGCGCTCAAGCTGGAGCGCGAGAAGGACGCCCTTGCCAACGGTGAGCTGCAGGGCCAACTCTCCGAGAAGGGCAAAGAGCTGTGCGCCGCCAAGAATTCCAATGCTGATCTGGAGCTAAAGCTGGCCACCCTGACGGAGACGTTGGACGGCGCCAAGAAACGGGAGGCGGACTTGAAGAAGGACATCAAGGCCAACGAGGCGCTGCTAGCGAGGGCCGCCGAAACCCAGAATCTTCTCAGAGATACTGTGGAGCTCTGGACGGAGGGCCTCGTGAACATTGCTGCAGTCATCGAAGAGGAGCTGGTGCAATTTGGGGTGGAAGGCTTCGGGTACTCCTCCGACGAGAACCTCCAACCCAGCGCCAAGCTCACTCTGTTCTTCAAAGGTGTGGCGGCGGCGCTCCAGCAACTCCGGGAACGGATCCCAAAGCAGTTGGCCGACGAGTCACGCTCAATTTGTGCCGGAGTTCTGGAGAAGGTGCTGGTGAAGGTGGCCTTCCGCAATCCGGGCCTCAACCTCACCAACGTCCTCAAGAGGCTGCCGGCGGACGCTGATCTTGACGCACTTAAGGCCCTCGTCGCACCCATTGTGGACAGGGTGAACGAGGTCAAAAGGGTTGACGGCGATCGCGTAGATTAGGCCGTCCATTTTCTTCTTTTCTTGTCGCTGCCAGTCATGTCATGGGAACACTTTATTAGAGGCGCGACAAGTTATTTTTGTAATATAACTCTATCTTAGGCAAAAAATTGATGTGTTACTTCCTTTACTCAACTCTTGGCTTTGTATGGTTCTGCCCTACGCTTTCTAGGGAAACTTGCCGGTGCAGGCACCCTTGCCGTGAGCGCCGAGTGCGGAACTTCAGCAGCCTGCTGGCGGGGTCGCTACCGACAAGCAACCTTGTCGCAACTAGTTGTAGCTCACTTAAGTTGTTGAGCGGACTCGAAACAAAGTAAGGGCGCAGCTAGCTACGAGTTGGTTCCTCCGCGCACAGGTTTTCCATACAAAGCATGGTTGTTCGAGGAAAATAACTCAAAAACTTAAAAAACTGATTGCTCAAACTTTAGCAACTTAGCTTTTCTGTCGTCTGCTTCCCGGCAAGGAGAAACTTTCTTGAACGGCCTGGTCCACACCATTATCTTCTCCTCCCCCCCCCCCGGTAAACCTTGTGGGCGAGGGAACCTTCCTTCTTTTGAGAAAGAAACAGAGAAATAAAGTAATGATATGGAGCCTTGGGCTCGTTATCGCTTACCGGGGTCTGGTGCTGCACAAAGTGTCAGATAACATATGCGAAAAAGGATTATAGCATAAAAAAACTGACAAGATGTGCGGGGCACATGAACTTTACTGGTGCACGGGGTCTGCGCCCAGCTTTGTACAAAGGATTACATGCAACAGCGGCAAGACTTGTACAAAAGGTGGTTGCCGGAAAAGCTTCCGGCAACCGCGCCCTACGGGTAAAACTTACGAAGATGTTCTATGTTCCAGGAGTTGCTCACCGGAATGCCATCTTCGGTCTCAAGGCGGACAGCGCCGGGCCTAGTGACTCGTTTCACCCGATAAGGGCCTTCCCACTTCAGCGTCAACTTGTTGGAATTCTTGGCGGACTGAACACGCCGAAGAACAAGGTCGCCTTCCTCGAAGCTCCTGGCTTTAACTTTGCGGCTATGGTAGCGACGCAAAGCTTGCTGGTAGCGAGCGACTCGCACAGCAGCCTGAAGACGGTCTTCCTCAAGGAGCAGCGCGTCATCTTGGTGCAACTGCTCTTGCTCGAGCTCATCATAAGCGAGCACTCGAGGTGACCCGTAAACGAGTTCCGTGGGGAGAACTGCCTCTGCTCCGTAGACTAGAGCGAAGGGTGTCTGTCCAGTGGCTCGATTTGGCGTCGTCCTGATCGACCAAAGAACCACCGGCAGCTCCTCGATCCAGTTTCTTCCGCACTTGTGCAGCCTGTCGAAAGTTCTGGTCTTGAGGCCTCGCAGCACTTCAGCATTTGCCCTCTCCGCTTGACCGTTGCTTCTCGGATGAGCAACAGAAGCGAAGCAGATGTTGGCGCCAAGGTCTTGGACGTACTGCATGAAGGTGCGGCTCGTGAATTGCGTACCGTTGTCAGTGATGATCCTGTTAGGGATCCCGAAACGGCAAACAATCGACCTGAAGAACTTGACTGCTGACTGTGCTGTCACCTTCCTCACTGGTTCCACTTCCGGCCATTTTGTGAACTTGTCGATTGCAACGTACAAGTACTCAAAGCCCTCGACAGCTCGGGGAAAGGGGCCGAGGATGTCGAGCCCCCAGACCGAAAATGGCCAGGATAAAGGGATCGTCTGGAGAGCTTGAGCTGGCTGGTGTATCTGCTTGGAATGGAACTGGCACGCTTCACACTTGGTTACTTGTGTAGTTGCATCCTGGAGGGCTGTCGGCCAAAAGAAACCTTGCCGGAATGCTTTGCCGGCAAGCGCTCTTGCGCCAATGTGGTGACCACATATGCCTCCATGTATCTCTGCCAACAGCTTCTGTCTATCTTCCCGGGAAATACACTTCAATTTCACGCCGTTGAGTCTTCTTCTGTACAGTATCTTGTCGACAAACTGGTACATACTTGACTGCCGGGCTACTTTTTCCGCTTCTTCTTGCTCTTCGGGAAGTTCTCCTATCTGAAGGAAATGGACAATCTGCTGTGCCCATGCTGGAGCTTGTGGCTCGACAACAAGGACTAAAGGCATATCTGCTGCTGCGGGAACATCCGCTTCTACGGCGAGAACATGCGGCTCTACCGGAGCTTGACGTTCCCCGGGCAGATGTCGGGGAAACTAATCCACCAACACCTATGGGGACCGGGCCCCTTTCGGTTCGGAGGGGAGCGGAGGCCACGCAAAGAGCGGATCGAGGCAGTACACGCGAGCACTTTTACCCAGCTTCGGGCCGCACGGATGCGCAAAACCCTACTGCTGCTTGTTTGTGTGTATTGAATTCTTGCTCAGGAGCGATGGACGCTGCCAGACCGAGCGTGAGAGTGTTCCTGATGTTTCGAATGAGCCGAACCCCTTCTACGTTGCGCTTGGGCCTCCTTTTATACTTTCAAGGGGTCACCGACAGGTGGCAACGTAGACTAGAAGGGTAGAAATGGAAAAGGATGCGGTAGGTGCAGCTACCGCTACTGTGGACACAATGCACCCTACCTAACTCTGACGGCAGGGGACAAGGTCATTGAATGCCCGTCTGAGTTGCCTAAACAGTGCAAAAAGTGACCGTTAGGAGCACCACTGTTTGCCACGATGGCCTTCTCTTCATCTCCGCTTGCCACCGCGTACCCCTGGCTGCACAGGCTCCCGCCACGCGCCCCTGAGGAAGCCTCATGGCGACACGCAGGTGGGTGCGCTGGAGCATGGGTACAGAGTGGCAGCGGGACCCTGGCGAGTACCTTGTCGGGGTCGTCGTCTTGTCGAGTCCAGAAGCTTGTCGCTCACCGGACCTTGCCGGGACATGCGGTGCATCGCGGCAAGTTTCTTGAAGTGTCATGGTTAGCCTTCCCGGCAAGCTCCTCTTGCCGGGGCCTTGTCTCTTCCCGGCAAGATCCTCTTGCCGGGGCCTTGTCTCTTCATCTTGAATGCTTTGTTCTTGGATGGCTCCAAAGGAACCCACGGAGGACTCTGGCGGTCGTCCGGCAAGCCTTGCCGCGCGGTGCTGCAACTGCCCGTGCACAAGTTCGGGATACTAGGGTACCCCTACTCTAGTACACCGACAACCTGGAACACCACAGTGTAATGGTGTGTTCGAACGTCGTAACCGTACTTTATTAGATATGGTGCGATCTATGATGTCTCTTACCGATTTACCACTATCGTTTTGGGGTTATGCATTAGAGACAGCTACATTCACGTTAAATAGGGCACCATCTAAATCCGTTGAGACGACACCGTATGAACTATGGTTTGGCAAGAAACCTAAGCTGTCGTTTCTTAAAGTTTGAGGTTGCAATACTTATGTGAAAAAGTTTCAACCTGATAAGCTCAAACCCAAATCGGAGAAGTGCGTCTTCATAGGATACCCAAAAGAAAATGTTGGGTACACCTTCTATCATAGATCCGAAGGCAAGATATTCATTGCTGAGAATGGATCCTTTCTAGAGAAGGACTTTCTCTCGAAATAAGTGAGTGGGAGGAAAGTAGAACTTGATGATGCAACTGTACCTGCTCCCTTATTGGAAAGTAGTTCATCACAGAAATCTGTTCATGTGACTACTACACCAATTAGTGAGGAAGCTAATGATGATGATCATGTAACTTCAGATCAAGTTACTACTGAACCTCGTAGGTAAATCAGAGTGAGATCCACACCAGAGTGGTACGGTAATCCTGCTCTGGAGGTCATGTTACTTGACCATGACGAACCTATGAACTATGAGGAAGCGATGATGAGCCCAGATTCCGCGAAATGGCTAGAGGCCATGAAATCTGAGATGAGATCCATGTATAAGAACAAAGTATGGACTTTGATTGACTTGCTCAAAGATCGACGAGCAATTGAGATTAAATGGATCTTCAAGAGGAAGACGGACGCTGATAGTAGTGTTACTATCTACAAAGCTAGAATTGTCGCAGAAGGTTTTCGACAAGTTCAAGGTGTTGACTACGATGAGAGTTTCTCACTCGTATCTATGCTTAAGTCTGTCCGAATCATGTTAGCAATTGCCACATTTTATGAAATATGGCAAATGGATAAACAAAACTACATTCCTTAATGGATTTATTAAAGAAGAGTTGTATATGATGCAACAAGAAAGTTTTGTCAATCCTAAAGGTGCTAACAAAATATGCAAGCTCCAGCGATCCATCTATGGACTGGTGCAATCATCTCGGAGTTGGAATATGCGCTTTGATAAGTTGATCAAAGCATATAGTTTTATACAGACTTGCGGTGAAGCCTGTATTTACAAGAAAGTGAGTAGAGCACTACAGCATTTCTGATAAGTATATGTGAATGACATATTATTGATCGAAGATAATGTAGAATTATTCTGCAAAGCATAAAGGAGTGTTTGAAAGGAGTTTTTCAAAAAAAAAGACCTTGGTGAAGCTGCTTACATATTGAGAATCAAGATCTATAGAGATAGATCAAGACGCTTGATAAGTTTTTAATGAGTACATACCTTGACAAGATTTTGAAGTAGTTCAAAATGGAACAGTCAAAGAAAGAGTTCTTGCCTGTGTTACAAGGTGTGAAACTGAGTAAGACTCAAAGCCCGACCATGGCAAAAGATAGAAAGAGAATGAAAGTCATTCCCTATGCCTTGGCCATAGGTTCTATAAAATATGCCATGTTGTGGACCAGATCTATTGTATACCCTACATTGATTTTGGCAAGGGAGTACAATAGTGATCTAGGAGTAGATCACTGGACAGCGGTCAAAATTATCCTCAGTGGAATAAGGATATGTTTCTCGATTATGGAGGTGACAAAAAAAGGTTCGTCGTAAAAGGTTATGTTGATGCAAATTTTGACACTGATCCAGATGACTCTAAATCTCAATCTGGATACATATTGAAAGTGGGAGCAATTACCTAGAGTAGCTCCGTGCAGAGCATTGTTGACATAGAAATTTGCAAAATAGTTATGGATCTGAATGTGGCAGACCCGTTTACTAAACTTCTCTCACAAGCAAAACATGATCACACCTTAGTACTCTTTGGGTGTTGATCACCTAGCGATGTGAACTAGATTATTGACTCTAGTAAACCCTTTGGGTGTTGGTCACATGTCGATGTGAACTATGGGTGTTAATCACATGGTGATGTGAACTAGATTATTGACTCTAGTGCAAGTGGGAGACTGAAGGAAATATGCCCTAGAGGCAATAATAAAGTTATTATTTATTTCCTTATATCATGATAAATGTTTATTATTCATGCTAGAATTGTATTAACCGGAAATATAATACATGTGTGAATACATAGACAAACTGAGTGTCACTAGTATGCCTCTACTTGACTAGCTCGTTGATCAAAGATGGTTATATTTCCTAACCATAGACATGAGTTGTCATTTGATTAAGGGATCACATCATTAGGATAATGATGTGATTGACTTGACCCATTTCATTAGCATTAGCACTTGATCGTTTAGTTTGTTGCTATTGCTTTCTTCATGACTTGTACATGTTCCTATGACTATGATATTATGCAACTCCCGTTTACCGGAGGAACACTTTGTGTGCCACCAAACATCACAACATAACTGGGTGATTATAAATGTGCTCTACAGGTGTCTCTGAAGGTACTTGTTGGGTTGGCGTATTTCGAGATTAGGATTTGTCACTCCGATTGTCGGAGAGGTATCTCTGGGCCCACTCGGTAATGCACATCACTATAAGCCTTGCAAGCATTGCAACTAATGAGTTAGTTGCGGGATGATGTATTACGGAACGAGTAAAGAGACTTGCTGGTAACGAGATTGAACTAGGTATTGAGATACCGACGATCGAATCTCGGGGAAGTAACATACCGATGACAAAGGGAACAACGTATGTTGTTATGCAGTTTGACCGATAAAGATCTTCATAGAATATGTAGTAGCCAATATGAGCATCCAGGTTCCGCTATTGGTTATTGACCGGAGACGTGTCTTGGTCATGTCTACATAGTTCTCGAATCCGTAGGGTCCGCACGCTTAAAGTTCGATGGCGGTTATATTATGAGTTTATGTGTTTTTATGTACCGAAGGTAGTTAGGAGTCCCGGATGAGATCGGGGACATGACGAGGAGTCTCAAAATGGTCGAGACGTAAAGATCGACATACTGGACGACTATATTCGGACATCGGAAAGGTTCCGAGTGATTCGGGTATTTATCGGAGTACTGGGGAGTTACGGGAATTCGCCGGGGAGTGTATGTGCCTTATTGGGCTTTAGGGGAAAGAGAGAGAGGCAGGCCGCCCCCCCCCCCTAGGCCTAGTTCGAATTGGACTAGGGGGAAGGGTTGCGCCCCCTCCTTCCTTCTCTTCTCTTTTCCCTTTCCTTCTCTCCTACTCCTACTACTTGGAAGGGCTCCTAGTTCTACTAGGAAAGGGGGAATCCTACTCCCGGTGGGAGTAGGAATCCCCTAGGCCGCGCCATAGAGAGGGCCGGCCCCTCCCCTCCTCCACTCCTTTATATACGTGGCCAGGGGGCACCCCATAGACACAACAATTGATCCCTTGATCTCTTAGCCGTGCGGTGCCCCCCTCCACCATAATCCACCTCGATCATATCGTAGCGGTGCTTAGGTGAAGCCCTGCGTCGGTAGAACATCATCATCGTCACCACTCCGTCGTGCTGACGAAACTCTCCCTCAACACTCGGCTGGATCGGAGTTCGAGGGACGTCATCGAGTTGAACATGTGCAGAACTTGGAGGTGCCATGCGTTCGGTACTTGATCGGTCGGATCATGAAGACGTACGACTACATCAACCGCGTTGTGCTAATGCTTCCGCTTTCAGTCTACGAGGGTACGTGGACACACTCTCCCCTCTCGTTGCTATGCATCACCATGATCTTGCGTGTGCGTAGGAATTTTTTTGAAATTACAACGTTTCCCAACAGTTTTCGCCCACACGATCGTGATCAACGACGGAGAACATGAAGGTGGTTTCGATGGGTTATTGGGCTGTTTTGGAGGGGTGTTGGGCTGCAACACAAAAGAGGCTTTTGCGGTTACCCGGTTAACCATTGGGGCATCAAACGACCTCCAAATGGAACGAAATTTGACAGGCGGTCTACCGGTGATGTACCAAGGTCACTTGACAAATCTCGCTCCATTCCGAGAATGTTTCTCTCCCGCTCATGAAACAAGACAAGAGGGGTGCGCCGGGTGCATGTGGGAGTGTCGTATTGCGAAACGGACAACGGGGAAAATGCTCGAATGCATGAGACGAACACGAGTGCAAATGCGATGCACATGATGACATGATATAAAATGCATGACATGAACAAAATGCAAAATGAAAGACAAAACCCAACCACGCAGGGAATATCATATCACATAGCCGAAAATGGCAAGAGGCAGAGTTATAAATATGGAAAGTTACATCCGGGGTGTTACAAGCTCCAAGAAGAAGGTGCTGAAGAAGGAATATGCTGCTGGTGCCGCAAGTAAACCAGGTCTGCATAAGAAGGCTCCAGCAAAGAGAGTTCCATGTCAAAGGCCAGAGCCTCCACTCTTGAGACTTCCAAGTCAACTGAAGAGGCTGCCAGTGAAGGCAAGAAGAGGAAATAAAGGGTCAAGAATACCATGGGCAAAGTCATTGGGAGATGATCTATGATGGCAGATCCAGCTGAGGAAGAAGAGGAAGAGGATGCTGCACCAGCACCCAAGTCACAAAAGCTGATGGGGATGCCATCAAGTCTGGTGCTGCCCCTTCTAAGCCCAAGATAGCCCCCAAGGCTTCTGCTCCAGCTCCAAAGACTGCACCCAAGAGGAGCACAAGAAATATTCCAGCTACTGAAAAGAACAATGCCCCCAGTGCCTGAGATTGATGAAGAAGATGCTGAAGCCCAAGTGCTTAGGAAGCTCAAGACCAAGATCACTGACCATGATGATAGTCATCCAGTGGCAGAAGACATGAACATCAGGAAGGATGCAGGCCTCAAACTTTGGAGACAATCTGATCCATATGCTGTGAGGAGAAGGACTGGTGTGGATTATAGGTTCCACACCAAAGAGCAGCAGGACTTCTATGAAACCATCTTGCTTGATAAGAAGCCCATTGTCTGTGATATGAAGTGGGCAGATTGGGAATACATTGATGAGAATGAAGATCACTTCCCAGGAGTGCATGAAAGTTTCAGATCTTGTGGAGTAGTGATACGTCTCCAATGTATCTATAATTTTTGATTGCTCCATGCTATATTATTTACTGTTTTGGACAATATTGGGCTTTATTATCCACTTTTATATTATTTTTGGGACTAACCTATTAACCGGAGGCCCAGCCCAGAATTGCTGTTTTTTGCCTATTTCACTGTTTCGAAGAAAAGGAATATCAAACGGAGTCGAAACAGAATGAAACCAACTGGAGAAGTTATTTTTGGAAGGAAAGCTACCAGAAAAACTTGTGGAGTGCACGTCAGGAAAGGAACGAGGGAGCCACCAGGTAGGGGGGCGTGCCCACCCCCCTAGGGCGCGCCATCCACCCTCGTGGGCCCCTCGTGGCTCCCCTGACGTATCTCTTTCACCCATATATACCCACGTACCCTAAAACTATCGAGGAGCACAATAGATTGGGAGTTCCGCCGCCAAAAGCCTCCGTAGCCATCAAAAGCCAATCTAGACCCGTTCCGGCACCCTGCCGGAGGGGGGAATCCCTCTCCGGTGGCCATCTTCATCATCCCGGTGCTCTCCATGATGAGGAGGGAGTAGTTCTCCCTCGGGGCTGAGGGTATGTACCAGTATCTATGTGTTTGATCTCTCTCTCTCTCATGTTCTTGATTTGGCACAATCTTGATGTATCGCGAGCTTTGCTATTATAGTTGGATCTTATGTTTCTCCTCCCCCTCTACTCTCTTGTAATGGATTGAGTTTCCCCTTTGAAGTAATCTTATCAGATTGAGTCTTTAAAGATTTGAGAACACTTGATATGTCTTGCTATGCGTATCCGTGGTGACAATGGGATACGACGTGATTCACTTGATGTATGTTTTGGTGATCAACTTGCGGGTTCTGCCCATGAACCTATGCATAGGGGTTGGCACATGTTTTCGTCGTGATTCTCCGGTAGAACTTTGGGGCACTCTTTGAGGTCCTTTGTGTTGGTTGAATAGATGAATCCGAGATTGTGTGATGCATATCGTATAATCATACCCACGGATACTTGAGGTGACATTGGAGTATCTAGGTGACATTAGGGTTTTGGTTGATTTGTGTCTTAAGGTGTTATTCTAGTACGAACTCTAGGGCTATTTGTGACACTTATAGGAATAGCCCAACAGATTGATTGGAAAGAATAACTTTGAGGTGGTTTCGTACCCTACCATAATCTATTCATTCATTCTCCGCTATTAGTGACTTTGGAGTGACTCTTTGTTGCATGTTGAGGGATAGTTATGTGATCCAATTATGTTATCATTGTTGAGGGAACTTACACTAGTGAAAGTATGAACCCTAGGCCTTGTTTCCTATCATTGCAATACCGTTTATGCTCACTTTTATCCTTGGTTACCTTGCTGTTTTTATATTTTCTGATTACAAAAACCTATATCTACTATCCATATACCACTTGTATCACCATCTCTTCGCCGAACTAGTGCACCTATACAATTTACCATTGTATTGGATGTGTTGGGGACACAAGAGACTCTTTGTTATTTGGTTGCAGGGTTGCTTGAGAGAGACCATGTTCATCCTACGCCTCCTACGGATTGATAAACCTTAGGTCATCCACTTGAGGGAAATTTGCTACTGTCCTACAAACCTCTGCACTTGGAGGCCCAACAACGTCTACAAGAAGAAGGTTGTGTAGTAGACATCAAGCTCTTTTCTGGCGTCGTTGCCGGGGAGGTGAGTGCTTGAAGGTATATCTTTAGATCTTGCAATCGAGTCTTTTAGTTTCTTGTTTTAGCACTAGTTTAGTTTATAAAAGAAAACTACGAAAATATGGAATTGAGTTTGTCTCATACGCTTCATCTTTTTAATATCTTTCGTGGGTATGATGGAAAGGAAAATTGTGCTCAAGTGCTAGAGGAAGAAGTCTATAAAATGTTTGGCACTAAATCTTTGAATGATGAGCATGATTGCAATGTTGTTAGTATGAATTCTTTGAATATCCATGATACTAATGATGATTGCACTAGTTATGATGAAAATGTCTCCTATAAACATGTCAATTTTTGTGGAGTGCATTGGGTTTGTAAGTACACACCAAATAGGGAAGATAGATATTGCAAGAGGCATAAGTACTTAGAAACTAAACTGTTGCAAGAAAGGCTAGATGAATGTGCTGAAAATTTAAATTATCTTGGCCATAATTGTGAGCTTTGCAATGAACATGATCATTTCAATACCCAATGCAAATTGTTTCATGATCGTATTGTGTCCAAAAATTGTGATGACTTGATTTCCCTTGCACATCACAATGAACTTAGTTTGCTTATGGGTTACGAAGAAATGAAACATATAACTAATTATCTTCTAGAATTTGCCCGGTAAACTTCTTGGATTTGATCTAGAGGAAATTTATATGTATTGTGCGGTGAATTGTATTGAAAATCTTTATATTGCCAACTACATAAAGAAAAGAAGAAAAAAAGAGGATGAAGAGAATACTAATGAAAGGGAAGAGACTTCCCAATATCCCCCTATTATTTCTTATGATGAATCAGGTAACGAGGAGGAGCCTCCTATTCAACCAATCTCATTAATAAGGAGCTCCAAAAAGAGGATTGAACCCACACATGATGTGGTGAAGAAGAAGAAAAGAAAAAGAAAGAGAGGTAAAAAGATATCTCCCCCAAATAATGCTGCTCCTATTACTATTGTGCCTCATGAAAATATAATTGTGGAAGATAATGGTACTTCTTATGATCTTGAAAATCTTTTTGGCACTTGCTTGGAAGAATATGATAATTGCCATACTATTGGTGCTATCCATACTATTGATGATGAAAGTGATTATGCTTATGATACGAAAAGGCCCAAGCTTGGGGATGCTATGTTTGATGAGGATGACATATTTGAGAATATATTTGCTGAAATTAATGTTTTACCCAAGCTTGGAGATTCTTCGTTTAATGAAGATGATATTTTTAGTCTCCCAAGTTTTGATATGCAAATTTATAATGATGATAGCATGCCTCCTACTTATGATGATTATTGTGATGATACATATGTTATAAAAAGTAGTGATGATTATATTTATAAAACTTGTCATGATTATGGTTACCCCTTTTCTGAACATTACTCTTTTAATGTGGAAACAATTTATAGTATCCAAGTCTCTTATGATACTCCCACTATCCCGAATGAGAAGAATTTTGCTTATGTGGAGAGTAATAAAATTTCTATGCTTGTAGATCATGAAAAGAATGATTTAGGTGCTGGTTATATTGTTGAATTCATTCATGATGCTACTGAAAATTATTATGAGGGATATATGCTTGTAGGAATTGCAATAATATCAAGTTTCCTCTCTATGTGCTTAAAATTTTGAAGTTATGCTTGCTTTACCTTCCTACGCAAGTTGATTATTGTTCCCATAAGTTGTTTGCTCACAAACCCCCTATGCATAGGAAGTGGGTTAGACTTAAATGTGCTAGTCATATTATTCATGATGCTCTCTTTATGTTTTAATTCTTATCATTTATGTGAGTATCATTGAAATCATCATGCCTAGCTAGGGGCATTAAACGACAGCGCTCGTTGGGAGGCAACCCAACTTTATTTTCGTTCCTTGCTTTTTGTTCCTGTTTAGTAATAAATAATTTATCTAGACTCTGTTTAGATGTGGTTTTATGCTTTTAATTAGTGTTTGTGCCAAGTAGAACCTTTGGGAAGACTTGGGGAAAGTCTTGTTGATCATGCTGTAAAAAACAGAAACTTTAGCGCTCACGAGAATTGCTGCCATTTTTATTTGGAGAGTGCTATTTAGTTAATTATTTTTTAAGATGGTTAATAGATAAATTCCTCAGGTCCAGCAATTTATTTGAGAATTTTATTAGTTCCAGAAGTATACGTTTGATCCAGATTACTACAGACTGTTCTGTTTTTGACAGATTCTGTTTTTCATGTGTTGTTTACTTATTTTGATGAATCTATGGCTAGTAAAATAGTTTATAAACCATAGATAAGTTGGAATACAGTAGGTTTAACACCAATATAAATAAAGAATGAGTTCATTACAGTACCTTGATGGTGATTTGCTTTCTTATACTAACGGAGCTTACGAGTTTTCTGTTAAGTTTTGTGTTGTGAAGTTTTCAAGTTTTGGGTAAGGATTCGATGGACTATGGAATAAGGAGTGGCAAGAGCCTAAGCTTGGGGATTCCCAAGGCACCCCAAGGTAATATTCAAGGATAGCCAAGAGCCTAAGCTTTGGGATGCTCCGGAAGGCATCCCCTCTTTCGTCTTTGTTCATCAGTAACTTTACTTGGAGCTATATTTTTATTCACCACATGATATGTGTTTTGCTTGGAGCATAATTTTATTTTATTTAGTTGTTCTTGATGTTTGAATAAAATACCAAGATCTTAAATTCCTAAATGTTAGAGAGTCTTCACATAGTTGCATAATTATTCGACTACTCATTGATCTTCACTTATATCTTTCGAAGTAGTTTGTCGTTGCTCTAGTGCTTCACTTATATCCTTTTAGAGCACGGTGGTGGTATTATAGAAATAGATGAACTCTCATGCTTCACTTATATCATTTATAGAGTTTTAAATAGCATGGCAATTTGCTTAAATAATCCTAATATGCTAGGCATCCAAGAATAATAAAAACTTTCATATAGAGTATTGAATACTAAGAGAAGTTTGATGCTTGATGATTGTTTTGAGATATGGAGATGGTGATATTAGAGTCATGCTAGTTGAGTAGTTGTGAATTTGAGAAATACTTGTGTTGAAGTTTGTGATTCCTGTAGCATGCATGTATGGTGAACCGTTATGTGATGAAGTTGGAGCATGATTTATTTATTGATTGTCCTCCTTATGAGTGGCGGCCGGGGACAAGCGATGGTCTTTTCCTACCAATCTATCCCCCTAGGAGCATGCGCGTAGTACTTTGTTTCGATAACTAATAGATTTTTGCAATAAGTATATGAGTTCTTTATGACTAATGTTGAGTCCATGGATTATACGCACTCTCACCCTTCCACCATTACTAGCCTCTCTAGTACCGCGCAACTTTCGCCGGTACCATAAACCCACCATATACCTTCCTCAAAACAGCCACCATACCTACCTATTATGGCATTTCCATAGCCATTCCGAGATATATTGCCATGCAACTTTCCGCTGTTCCGTTATTATGACACGCTTCATTATTGTCATATTGCTTTGCATGATCATGTAGTTGACATCGTATTTGTGGCAAGGCCACCGTTCACAATTCTTTCATACATGTCACTCATGCATCATTGCACATCCCGGTACACCGCCGGAGGCATTCATATAGAGTCATATTTTGTTCTAAGTATCGAGTTGTAATTATTGAGTTGTAAGAAAAATAAAAGTGTGATGATCATCATTATTAGAGCATTGTCCCAGTGAGGAAAGGATGATGGAGACTATGATTCCCCCACAAGTCGGGATGAGACTCCGGACGAAAAATAAAAAAGAGAAAAATAAAAGAGGCCATAAAAAAGAGAAAAGGCCCAAATAAAAAAGAAAGAAAAGAAAAAATGAGAGAAAAAGAGAGAAGGGGCAATGCTACTATCCTTTTACCACACTTGTGCTTCAAAGTAGCACCATGATCTTCATGATAGAGAGTCTCCTATGTTGTCACTTTCATATACTAGTGGGAATCTTTCATTAAAGAACTTGTCTTGTATATTCGAATGATGGGCTTCCTCAAAATGCCCTAGGTCTTCCTGAGCAAGTGAGTTGGATGCACACCCACTAGTTTCTTTTGAGCTTTCATAAATTTATAGCTCTAGTGCATCCGTTGCATGGCAATACCTACTCACTCACATTGATATCTATTGATGGGCATCTCCATAGCCCGTTGATACGCCTAGTTCATGTGAGACTATCTTCTCCTTTTTTTCTTCTCCACAAACACCATTCTATTCCATCTATAGTGCTATGTCCATGGCTCACGCTCATGTATTGCGTGAAGATTGAAAAAGTTTGAGAACATCAAAAATATGAAATAATTGCTTGGCTTGTCATCGGGGTTGTGCATGATTTAAATATGTTGTATGGTGAAGATGGAGCATAGCCATACTATATGATTTTGTAGGGGTAACTTTCTTTGGCCATGTTATTTCGAAGAGACATAATTGCTTAGTTAGTATGCTTGAAGTATTATTATTTCTATGTCAATATGAAATTTTGTCTTGAATCTTATGGATCTGAATATTCATACCACAATTAAGAAGAATTACATTGAAATTATGCCAAGTAGCACTCTGCATCAAAAATTTTGTTTTTATCATTTACCTACTCGAGGACGAGCAGGAATTAAGCTTGGGGATGCTTGATACGTCTCCAACGTATCTATAATTTTTGTTTGCTTCATGTTATATTATCTACTGTTTTGGACAATATTGGGCTTTATTATCCACTTTTATATTATTTTTGGGACTAACCTATTAACCGGAGACCGAGCCCAGAATTGCTGTTTTTGCCTATTCCAGTGTTTCGAAGAAAAGGAATATCAAACGGAGTCGAAACAGAATGAAACCAACTGGAGAAGTTATTTTTGGAAGGAAAGCTACCGGGAAAACTTGGAGTGCACGTCAGGAAAGGAACGAGGGAGCCACGAGGCAGGGGGCGCGCCCACCCCCTAGGGCGCGCCCTCCACCCTCGTGGTCCCCTTGTGGCTCCCCTGATGTAGCTCTTTCACCCATATATACCCACGTACCCTAAAACTATCAAGGAGCACAATAGATCGGGAGTTCCGCCGCCAGAAGCCTCCGTAGCCACCGAAAGCCAATCTAGACCCGTTCCGGCACCCTGCCGGAGGGGGGAATCCCTCTCCGGTGGCCATCTTCATCATCTCGGTGCTCTCTCTCTGCTGGAGGAGGGAGTAGTTCTCCCTCGGGGTTGAGGGTATGTACCAGTAGCTATGTGTTTGATATCTCTCTCTCTCTCTCGTGTTCTTGATTTGGCACGATCTTGATGTATGCGAGCTTTGCTATTATAGTTGGATCTTATGTTTCTCCTCCCCCTCTACTCTCTTGTAATGGATTGAGTTTCCCCTTTGAATTAATCTTATCGGATTGAGTCTTTAAAGATTTGAGAACACTTGATGTATGTCTTGCCGTGCGTATCTATGGTGACAATGGGATACCACATGATTCACTTGATGTATGTTTTGGTGATCAACTTGCGGGTTCCGCCCATGAACCTATGCATAGGGGTTGGCACACGTTTTCGTCGTGATTCTCCGGTAGAACTTTGGGGCACTCTTTGAGGTCATTTGTGTTGGTTGAATAGATGAATCTGAGATTGTGTGATGCATATCGTATAATCATACCCACGGATACTTGAGGTGACATTGGAGTATCTAGGTGGCATTAGGGTTTTGATTGATTTGTGTCTTAAGGTGTTATTCTAGTACGAACTCTAGGGCTGTTTGTGACACTTATAGGAATAGCTCAACGGATTGATTGGAAAGAATAACTTTGAGGTGGTTTCATACCCTACCATAATCTCTTCATTCGTTCTCCGCTATTAGTGACTTTGGAGTGACTCTTTGTTGCATGTTGGGGGATAGTTATGTGATCCAATTATGTTATCATTGTTGAGGGAACTTACACTAGTGAAAGTATGAACCCTAGGCCTTGTTTCCTATCATTGCAATACCATTTATGCTCACTTTTATCCTTATTTACCTTGCTGTTTTTATATTTTCAAATTACAAAAACCTATATCTATTATCCATATACCACTTGTATCACCATCTCTTCGCCGAACTAGTGCACCTATACAATTTACCATTGTATTGGGTGTGTTGGGGACACAAGAGACTCTTTGTTATTTGGCTGCAGGATTGCTTGAGAGAGACCATCTTCATCCTACGCCTCCTACAGATTGATAAACCTTAGGTCATCCACTTGAGGGAAATTTGCTACTGTCCTACAAACCTCTGCACTTGGAGGCCCAACAACGTCTACAAGAAGAAGGTTGTGTAGTAGACGTCAAGTAGATGACTTTGTGGGTCAGAAACTCACTAAGTGGAATGGTGAACGTATTATGCAATTCTACTCCACAACTCATTTCTATCCAGATGGCAGAATTGTTTGGATGTCTGAGGGTACAAGGTACCAATCAACAGTTGCTGAGTGGGCAAAAATGATCAATGCCCTGAAGAGCATGAGGATGACTTGGATGTCTATGCCAAGAAGAAGAAATACCACAACTCAATGGCCAAAATGTACAAGGAGATTCCTGACAAAGCCCTGGAAACTCATAAGCTAGGCTCTGTTCATTATATGTTATCTAGTTTGGCCACAATTAACACCATCTTGAGGCATACCTTGTTGCCTAAATCTGGAGATCACAAGATGATAAGAGGCCATTCCATCAACTTGCTGCAATTGTTTGATGTGCCCCCAAAATTCAAAGTCATGAGCCTGATTGTGGAAACAATCAAGAGGACAACTGTTGATCAGAAGAGATCATGTGGGTATGCTCCACATATTCAAATGCTCATCAACTCCAAGATGGGCACATGCACCTACTTGTTAGGTAAGGAGCATCTACACTTGAGACTAGATTTTGAGGACAACAATGTTGTCATGACTGAAGAGGATCCTACATCTGCATAGGCACAATAGAAAAGAGAGAAAGCTAAGGCTGAGAAAGCTGCAAAGATGCCAACTGCTGAAGAGGCATCTCAAGTGTTTCTCAAGACCAAACAAGATCAACTTGCATATCTGATTCAAGCAACCTTGAGGATTGAGAAAGGATTGGCCACCCTGACTCAGAACCAAGAGAGCCTGGAAAGGATCATTGAGAGTAAGTTCTATGATCTTGATCTAAAAGTGACAGAGATGCAGACAACAGTTGAGCAGCTCCAGGAAGAAGCTGAGGAGAAGAAAGGACAGGCTAGCACAGATGCCTTTCAAAGAGTGCCAAGAGGTCAGAGATCCGCTGCAGTGCCCATGGCTGACACAAGAGCAACTTCATCAGCACCTGTCAGCCACAGCATCAGTACCACCTCCAGTTGCCACTCCACCAGCTCCATCAACTTCCGCAGATGCATTCATCCTTGGAGTCCTCTCAACGCCACCTTCCGAAGATCAACCCTAGAGAGATGCATAACACTATGCATTTTCAAACTTTTTGGTAACTTGTTGCCAAAGGGGGGAAAATGTATAGGTCATAGGCTTTGAGAGAGAGTGTTTTTGCTTCTTTTGTCTCTTTTGCTATTTGGTTGATACTTTTGTGTGCTCGCTTGATACCTTATGTTTATGTGTGTGAGATACTCATTTGATCATGTGGTTGATCATATCATACGTTAATACTTATGCTTGAATGATGTTATCTCTTATCTATTCTATATGATCATTCACTTTGCCTTGGTGATGTGTGCATGTTTTTACTTTCTATCATTTTGAGCACTCCACCAAGATGTATGTGACATGGAAGAGTAACCCATGATCTTAATCGATTGTGCATTTGCAATTCAAAAGCAAATTTTAAATAATGCACAAATTTAGGGGGAGCTCTTACTTATCACATACTTCTCAAAGCGATGATGCATTTCAATCTTATTATCATTTGTCAAAGCTTTGGTCTATATGTTGTCATCAATTACCAAAAAGGGGGAGACTGAAAGTGCAACTATCCCTGTGTGGTTTTGGTAATTCCTAACAACATATAGCTCACTGAACTAAAGCTCTTTCAAGATGATCATTTCAGAAAGTTCAATGATTGGCATGGCATGGACTAGGAATGTGGACCCCTCAAAATGCTAAGGACACATATTAGCTCAAGCTCAAGCCTCTACATTTTTATGTTTAGTGATCCAAGATCACATTTAGTCCATAGGAAAAGCCAAAACTATTAAAAGGGGATGAGGTGTTGCTTAATGGCTTGCTTGCTCAAAATTCTTAGTGATATGCTCCAAAAGCCCTCAACCACTTTCTCATATCCACATATGTCCCAAACCAAAAGTCAAACTCGGCCCCACCAATTTGATTTATCCGGCGGCACCGAGTTCATTTGACATAGTCACTGCCAGAAACCCTAGTCAGTTCGGTCTCACCGACAGGGATCTTGGTCTCACCGAGATGGGATTGCAAACTCCGTGTTTTCCTTCGTAACGTTTTGGTTTAACCGAGATGAGCGATCAGTCCCACCGAATTCGCAATGCAAACTCTCTGTTTCCCTTACGTAACGTTTCAGTCTCACTGAAATGAGTGATTCGGTCCCACCAAGTTTGCCTGACCAACTCTTTGTTTGCCTATTATAGAAATCGGTCTCACCGAGTTTATGTGATCGGTCTCACCGAGATTACGTTATGCCCTAACCATAATGAAATCGGTCCCATCGAGTTGACATGTTAGTCCCACCGAAAAGGCTAACGTTCACATTTTGAACTAAATTGGTCTGACTGAGTTTCATGATTCGGTCCCACCAAGTTTGGTAAATTGTGTGTAACAGATAGATTTTGTGTGGAGGCTATATATACCCCTCCACCCACTCTTCATTCATGGAGAGAGCCATCAAAACGTGCCTACACTTCCAGCATTCATTTTCTGAAAGAGAACCACCTACTCATGTGTTGAGACCAAGATATTCCATTCCAACCACAAGAATCTTGATCTCTAGCCTTCCCCAAGTTGCTTTCCACTCAAATCATTTTTCCACCAAATCCAAATCTGTGTGAGAGAGAGTTGAGTGTTGGGGAGACTATCATTTGAAGCACAAGAGCAAGGAGTTTATCATCAACACACCATATATTACCTTTTGGAGAGTGGTGTCTCCTAAATTGGTTAGGTGTCACTTGGGAGCTTCCGTCAATATTGTGGAGTTGAACCAAGGAGTTTGTACAGGCAAGGAGATCGCCTACTTCGTGAAGATCTACCCTAGTGAGGCAAGTCCTTCGTGGGCGATGGCCATGGTGGGATAGACAAGGTTGCTTCTTCGTGGACCCTTCATGGGTGGAGCCCTCCGTGGACTCGCGCAGCCGTTACCCTTCGCGGGTTGAAGTCTCCATCTACGTGGATGTACGATAGCACCACCTATCGGAAACGCCAAAAATCTCCGTGTCTACATTGCGTTTTCTCCCTCCAAACTCCTCCCTTTATCTTCATATGCAATGTTTTACATTCTGCCGCTATACTCTTAGATTTGCATGTGTAGGTTGATTGCTTGACTTGTGATAAGTTGCTAAAATCTGCCAAGACTTAAAATTGGGAAAGGCTAGATTTTTATTTGGTCAAGTAGTCTAATCACCCCCCTCTAGACATACTTTTGATCCTAGACGGGCTCGTGGAGGCTGAGCACCGGCGGAGTCCCAGTGCCACCGCCGCCCACCGGTGCTGATCGGCGCGCATCCGATCGTCGTTGCCGGAGCAAGCGCGACAGCAGCCGAGGTATGCCCCCGACAGCCACACATTCTGGACGTCGTACTTTCACCGCCGCCATGAAGACCAGCTCGCCTCCACGAACGGTGTCGAGCCTCGCGGCCACCTCAACTCCGAAGGGCGGCGCCAATGGTGGGGCGTCCCCGGGCGCACGCTCGAAGCCGTCCTTGAGTACATCAAGGGCGGCAACCCGCCGCGGTTGGAGTACCTGGCGCCCCCTTCTTTTCTCGCCGCCGCGGCAGTTCCTGGACGCCGAGGCAAATGGAGAAGGCGTCCTCGTCGTCGTCGGGCTCTCTTTCCTTTGGGTCGCCGGCACTCATCCCCATCAAGTCAGAGCCACGGGAGACGCTGCTCGGGAGGCGCACCCGCGACGGCGCCCTTGTCATCAACGAGGGCGACGTCCCTTCTCCTCCCTCCTCTTCCCGCCTCGTCAAGCCAAAGACCGAGCCGACGCTCCTTCCCGTGAAGACGGAGCACGAGGCCATGGTCGTCGATGAGGATACCTGCCTCAAATGGGCGCGGGACGACTACGTCTGACAAGATGGAGCGCCAGTGCCGTGCCCTCGAGGAGATTGTCGCCCGGCGCCACGGCCGCGAGGAGGGAGCGTCATCATCCTCAACGACAGCGACGAGGAGGCGGCACCCGGGCCGTCCAACCCTGTCCACCATGGCGACCCAGGGCAGGGCTGCAGCAAGGACGGCGGCGGCGACGACGGCGGCGACGGCGACTATACCAACTTCTATAGGCTCCTCGACATGTAGAAGGCAGCATGGCGGCGGTATAGGAGTAGTAGTACTTTTTTAGTTTGTTTTAAAATTATGTTTTCAATTTGCACAAATATCAATGAAACCGTGTGAATTTCCTCTAAATTTGTCTTGTCCTGCACGAAGTTTTGCCAAATTTTGGCCGAGTTTAGTTTTCGAAAAACGGCGTCTGGGCGACCTTGGGGCAGCGGTTGAAAAACCGACCGCCCCCATGCCGATTTATTTGTCAGCGCGCCCCTAGGTGGCGCTATTTCAAGCCCCTGGGGGGGGAGGGGGGGCGAACGATCGGAGATGCTCTTACACATCATATCCCATCTTCCAGCGAGCACGCGAGCGTGGAGCACCCTCCTTATGGGTCGCTTGCGTCATGGGGTGGGCTGTGGCATTTTAGCAGCGTTGCATTGACAGTGATGTGAAGGTGTGGCGGCAACTGGGGAGTCTCAAAGAAAGATAGGAGGGAAGGCAGTCGTCGTGAAGACGAGAGGGGAAAGGATTTGAACGAGAGAACGAGGTTGTGCGGTGGCCCATTGCGACGTGGCACGTATGTGTCGGTTGATGGAGCAACCTGGTCGGTCGTCTGATTGCAATCTTTTTCCAAAGAAGAAACCGATGGATCTAGAACTTGATTGCATTTTTCAAAAAGGAATATTTTTTATTGCAATAGTTGTTAGGGAAAGTCCAACGGGCTGACCAAAATGAACACAAAATGTGTCTGTCTTTTATCTATTTGGGTAGCCAGGAGGACAACAAAAGTACGTCTTTGGTTGCCTTCCTTCACTGGACTCAATGCACAAGGCACATTTTATCCCCATTTTTTGATTTAAAATGTATTCCCTCCATCCCAAAATGGGGCGGAGAGTGTATATATTTGGCTGCCAAAAGTCCATTCATTACATTAATAAAACTAAGATAATAAATAAATCCTAGATCTATTGTTCTTCGTCCTCGTCCTTGTTGCTGACGAGATCGATGTAGACTGGAGGCGGCCATGGGCATGGTCAGGTTGGTGCCAATTGTCCTACCGCCGACATGGGCGGTTGTGTAGCTGGCTCCTCCCACTACCCCTCCTGGTGCTCCTCATGTGGCTTGGGCGTGTAAGGAAACATGGAAGTCTACGTCCATATCTGCCCCACTTAGCCCTTGCAGTTGCCATGGCTCTGGCGATATCGTGAGGTCGGTGCGGTGGCCGCCATCATCGATGCGTGGAGCGCCAGTGGTAGCTCTGGCCACAATGCAAGCTCGACCAGCTCAGAGGTCATGAGGGTCTCGTCGTCCTCGGGCTCCTCATCCTTAATAATGAGCCCCCCATGACGGCTCGAACGTTGGAGCACGCGGCGATGCTACAACACGTACCTGTGCAAAACACGAGCGACTGCTTGGTCGATCGTGCTCATTGTCGAACCATGTGTTCTAGTAGGAGGAGTCATCGGGGAAAGTCGGGTCGTCTGGAAGTAGGTCTCGACGTTGGTGGATCTCCGCCACTCATGTGTGACCGAAGGCCGGAACGGGCGGCATTGGAACCCCTTTTGGGGTCAAGTGTCAGTCATTTGGTAGGGGCACGTCAGGCGAGGGTACTAGGATGGCTGCCTCCCAGTACCTCTGGCACATCGCGAAAGGGACGTACCTACGGTCACGCACGAGCGACGCAGCCCCCAGCGGCGTCATGGTGAATGAGGTCGCGCGGCGACACTCTGAGAAGGATCCGGCCTCGTGGTCATGCTTCCGAGGGTCCACTTCCATGACATTTGCGCCAGTGGTGGGCAGTGACGACGGACTTGGGTTTTGATTGTTGGCAGTGTGGGATAGGAGTGGTGTAACGCCCCGGACACACCCGCCGGTGGTCGTTACTCCTGGCGGGATCTAGACTGGCCCCACAGATCAATACTAGTCTTTTCTGCGTACTTTGTCCTCACTCGTGCGCACCCAGGAGCAACTTCCCGGTCAGTCATCCATCCTAAAACTACTCCAAGCTGAGCATGCTTAACTTTGGAGTTCTGTCCGAATGGGCTTCCGGAAAAGAAGGAATTCCTTATTGATATGAGTAGTCTATCATCCCTAATAAGCCAGGCTATCACATACACCCCCACTCAGAGGAACCGACGTCCTCGTCGGGCCACAGGAACATTCCCTCTTGGCACATACGTCTGTGCATCCAGTCCAGTACATGTGCCATGCCGTGTGCCACGACGGGTCACAAACGTCATGAACAACATGACCGCACACATGTCCGCAAATATCCGTGTAACCGCGAGGGTCGGCTCTGATACCAACTTGTAACGCCCCGGACACACCCGCCGGTGGTCGTTACTCCTGGCGGGATCTATACTGGCCCCATAGATCAATACTAGTCTTTTCTGCGCACTTTGTCCTCACTCGTGCGCACCCGGGAGCAACTTTCCGGTCGGTCACCCACCTATCCTGAAACTACTCCAAGCTGAGCACGCTTAACTTTGAAGTTCTGTCCGAATGGGCTTCCGGAAAAGAAGGAATTCCTTATTGATATGAGTAGTCTATCATCCCTAATAAGCCAGGCTATCACAAGTGGGTGAGAGGAGTGAGCACAGATTGGCGGGCCCCCAACACACGTGACATTTAAAAGGACTAGCTTCTGGTCGTTGGATGGCTGCTGCGTGGGCCCGAGCGGGCATGCAGCGTGTCCGTCTCCTATTCCCGTGGACGCAAACCCGATCCAAATTTAAGGTGTATATGCATCCTCACGGACACGAAAACATAGAATAGCCAATGAGGCATTTGGTCACATGCATCGTTTTTAGCACTTTGCATATTTGCCCCACTTGAGCATGGTTGTGCTGATGTAGGCAAAAAACCCACCACCTGCAGTTAGTTTGGTTGCCTGCATTAGGGGAGCATTTTTTGCGTGCCGTTTGGTTGCGTGCATTGTCTAGGGAGATGCAAGTGCCCGGTGTTTGGTTGCATACATGCAACGTGATTAAGAGTTAACACCCTCATATGACATGCTAAGTTATAGTAGAGTTCTTGGCAGTGTGCTTGCAATGGCGATGTCAGTGTAGACCGAGGACGAGATGACCGTGAGGAACGACACAGGCAGGGAAGCCAGGCACAACATGGCGTCCATTCTACAAGGTTGACAACTGCACATAACACTAGCGACGCAAATGGAACTGAGGCAGAAAAAGATGAAGGAGAAATGCAGTTTGCGCGCCATGGCCGCGTCGGTGTAGGAGGAC
This sequence comes from Triticum aestivum, assembly GCF_018294505.1. Taxonomy (NCBI): domain Eukaryota; kingdom Viridiplantae; phylum Streptophyta; class Magnoliopsida; order Poales; family Poaceae; genus Triticum; species Triticum aestivum. The sequence continues at coordinate 506,673,546 of NC_057800.1, read as the reverse complement.
GCGGAGGAGGAGCCCAAAACGAACAACGCTGGCGACGATGCCATTGTAGTAGGACGCGAGTGAGGAGATCGAGAGGAATGACGCCGGCGATGGTTCAGTGTAGCAGGACGTGGGAGGGAGGACAGAGAAGAACGACGACCGCCCGAGTGTAGTAGGACGCGAGAGAGGAGGTTGAGAGGAACGACACCGGCGGTGGTACTAGTGAAACAGCATGCGGGACAGGATACCAAGAGAAACAACGCCGGTGGTGACGCCAATGTAGCAGGACACGTGAGAGGAGCATGAGATTAAGGAGTGTCATTTACATAGATCACATACATGCGTATTTATGTTCTACGAGAAAGAGGTTAGATCTATTCGTCTACGATCGTCGAAACAGAAAACGTGCAACATGAAAGTCATGTGAAGATGAAGCTATTGGTCAAAGAAAATTTCAAACGGTCGACCATGTGCGATGAATTTGACAAAATTCGTTCAAAATAGCTCCAAACTTGAACATTTACGGTCGACGAAACTATGAACTAATCGCAAAAATGGAACAATAACATCGATCTATGTGCATCTTTTTCATGTAAAGCTCACCTCGAATCGAAGTACCATTGTGTAGATTAAAAGGGACAGATGAAAGGAGATTAGAGAAGGAGTAATGAAAGTAGAAGAAGAAACAACCTTTAGCGGCATTGGGAGAAGCAGGGATCAATCTTTGGTCTCCTCGGACAGAGGTCACTACGCTAGCCACTACGCTCGTGTCTTGCACGTGATAAGTTTCTCGCGCTATGTGTAGTTGAGGCGAACACAACCTGTTTTTCCATTGTTTTTTCAAGGGTTTTTTTCTTCTGTTTTTATAGGCTTTTTCTTTGTTTTTTATTTGGTTTTCTTTTTTCTTCTTCATTTTTGTTTGGTTTTCTTTTTTCTTCTCCATTTTTGTTTTCCTTTGTTTTTTATTATGTTTGTTTTTTTGCTTTCATTCTGCATTTTCGTGTATGTCAAAAATATTTTTTATACACGTTGAACATTGTCTGAACGCTTGTTCAACATTTTTCAAATACTTGTTCAATCTTTAGATATTTATTCGATATTTTTTAAGTACTTGTTCAATATTTTTTAATAGTTATTCAATATTTTTTCACATGCTTGTTCAACATTTTTAATACCTATTCACCATTTTCAAATATTTTGTTCAATATTTTTCATATACTCGTTCAACAGTTTTAATACTTAATCAACATTTTTCAAATACTTTTAAAATACCTTTTAATATTTATTCAACATTTTTCAAATACTTGCTCAACATTTTTGAAATGTGTTTTTGAAGAGTGTTTTTTATAATATATAAAGTATAAAAAGTACAAAAATAAAGCCAAAATGAGAACATAAAACAAATAAAAAACAAGCAAGCAGTGGCCTCCCACTCGGCTGGGCTGGCCCATCTAGAGCTCCCCCGACGCGGGAGCTCCCCCTCGTCTCTCTTAAGGTGAGAAATAAGGGTGCCCGCTCGATCCAGACTGACACGCTGGAAACTGCCGATTCGACCGTTTCTAACGGGTCTGGCCGAGGAGTGCTTTAAGTTACATGCGAGCCAACATATATATGCGGAAATGAGTCCTCGTGTTAGAGTTGCCCTTGGATCTCTCCATTTGGATCGGAAAAGTCAGAGCAAGACAACTACTCCCTCCGTTTCAAAATAGATGCCTTAATTTTGTACTAACTTTAGTACAAAGTTGAGTCATCTATTTTGAACGGAAGGAGTACTATATCACCAAATCATCCAACCTACCCCTAAAAAAAAGCCAAATCATCCAACCTTGGAAAGATCCGCAGGTTATCCAGAAGGACGAATCACCAAACAAACCAAAGGGACCAGCCCGGGCCCCCCACCCATGCACACCTCCAGTTGACCGGTGTGCCCCCACACGCCAGATTCGCGTCAGGCCAGGCCCACTTCCCTGGCCCGAAAGAGGGAGCCCCACTCTTTCCGAATCCCACGAACCAAAGCCGAAAGGAAAGGCCAAAATATTTGGACCCTTTCTTTCCCCTTCCCTTCTATTCCTCACGCTTTTTATCGCAAAAATCTCTCTCGCCCCGCACGCGCCGGCGCACCCAAAACAGAACCCCCCATCACGCGCGCAGCCCGCCGCCGTCGCCGACGAGCGCATTTGCCGCCTCCCCCCTCCCATGGCGGAGGGATCTTCCAGGCGAGTGCGCCGCCCTTCTCCGCTCCACCCGCCGCGCTCCCCTGGTACGGTTCGGTTTCTGATGGGTCTTTTGTTTCGGATGTTGGTTTTGGTCGCAGGAGTTATCCCTTCGGGGGAAGCTTGGTGTTGGACGACCCGGACGTCGTCGAGGTGCCGCCGGAGGTCGCCGCTGGATGGAACTCCGTCAGCCAGAAGCGGAAGCGGGCCCAGGTGATGTGGAGCCTGGAAAGGCGGCTGCCTTTTTAAGTACTTTTTTTTTCTCTGTCGAGCTGTCGTGGACTGTTCGATGCTCGATGGTGAAATCCCAACCCGCACGCATGGTGTGGTGAGGATTAGGGTTGCGATGCATTTTTGGTGCCGTAAGTTTAAACGTATTATCTAGGTTATGTTCGAATTGTTTGTATGATGTTTGCATGATCTGTACAAGTTCAGTTATAGTTTCAGGTGGCTGGTCCCAGTCCCACGTTTCTGACTGTCCGATTGAGTATTGTACTGGTTCGAATGAATTTTGTATGATTGTTCCTTCGATTAGTAGGATTTTTGCCTCAATATTAACGGTTGGCATAAGCTGTGATTTCTGTCCAAGGTAGTAGGATACTGAGGCATATCATCAGAAATACTACTTCATGGAAGGTAGTAATATGCCCCAGCATCCTCAGTAGTCAGATGAATGTGAAGCGATAGGGTGTCATCTGACTTTTCTTTTGACAAACAGTGATTTGACCGTTTTTATGTTTCATGGATTTACCTCTTGCAAAACATTTGCAATTTCTGCAGCTGAGTATAGCCAACTCTCTTTCTAATACTCCATCCGTTTGTAAATACTCCTAGATGACATTTAGACATCTCACGATTTCCAACATTCATCTTTGCATTAATTTTTGTAGGCACATGTTAGTAGAGAATTATGAACTTTTATAGCATGCACATATTTCTCATGAAAAATCTAACGGTATTAGTTTCAACTTAGCAATCTAAATATTCTAGTAATAGCAATCTAAATATTCTAGTAAATGTGCATGTGCAATGCACGTTGATATCATGTAGGGTATTAATTGAGAGTTAAAAAAGGTGACATTAATTGCATGCTGATGTATTAGGTAGGATATGTTTTTAGGGAAGGTAGTATTAATTGCACGGTTTGTGCTAATGTTAATATTTGGTATGATAATGATTGCACGCTAAACATGTTGAGTACTCACCATTGGAGCAATGTAGGTCATTAGATGCACATGGTTTGATGGCCGAGATTAGTTGGATCTGCCCCTTTGGGTCTTTTTATATTGGTATATAACTATATATAGTAGATGATACATTATCCCTGTACGAACGAACTAGTCTTGTTATGTGGCTTCTTTTTGTAAAGAGCGCCACAGTGCCTAACAGTTATGCTGTTAGTTTTATGTGGGAAAGTTAGTCTCTATCAATAAAAGAAGAATCAACAATACATACACAAATGTAAACAAAACTACAAGAACATCAACTGGAAACCAAATGAGGCTGTCATGTTTCTCTCGCTTTGCCTTTTGCAAAATGCATGGCAATCTCTCTTTCTTTCTCTCTCCTGCCCCCACAAAATCAACATAAGTGCGTGATCGCATTGTATAATGTGGGAGTGCAATGGTTGGCATTTCTTTTAGTCTTCAAAGAAGTTCATGCTGTGAATGTACCACACAGCCTCTTTTTTTTAACCGTCACATGTTTAATAAACAGGTTGCTCCTCATGAAATAATCGAACTTGATGCTGATGATGATCATGACGGAGTTACAATCATTGATGCAAAGACATCAGATTACAAGAATAAACAAGCTGTTGGTCATCCTGTAAATTGCTGGAAGAATGCAAAGGTGGGTCCTTTGCGTACTTGCTTACTTTTGGTGCCATTGGTTTGTGCAATTTACCATTGATTGATACATGCTTCTCTGTTGGAACACTCAGATTGGCTTGGCGGCCGAGGACATTGCTTGCCCAAGTGCTATTTCTTCCAAAGTTGTTTATCCGTGGGATGCCCTGGGAACTTACCATGGAGGTCCCAAACTTCCAATTTATGGCTTGCCTATGGATTTTGCTGGCCCAAGTTCTTTTGCTTCTTATCCATGGCAAAGCGTAGGAACTTACCATACAGGTACATTGCCTCCGGCTTATTTTGATGATGTTTTGGGGGCAGTTGGAGAGGAACACTACGCTTATGATGAAGATGATTTCAGTAACTATAGTTACAACACTCCTCTGATGGAAAACGATAGCAGCTTTAACTTGAATGTGGATCATTACGGCTTTCCACCTAGTGTGGGGTTGTATTTACCAAGGGGACATGTGGCCCCTGCTGATTCAACGCAGCAGCGGCAGCAAGTTAAGATTGTGGAAAGTGGAATTGAGGAAAAGTATAAGGCATTTAAGCAGTTTGATACTGTTGGTGACCACAGTGATCACTTTTATTTGAAGTTTCGGACCGTGAAGAAGGTAGTGCTTTGTATTCTGTTGATGCTCTGTCCGCATTCCATCTTCTTACTTCAGTACTAAGTTGTCACTTTAACAGCCATCAAAGGACTGGGTGAAGAGAATTCAGCATGAATGGAAAGTTCTAGGGAAAGATTTACCAGGTAAGGGACAAAATATTTATGGTCTATTTGCCAAAGACGTTGCACATTTCTTCTATTGCCTTTCCTTTCCTCCCTTTGTGCGTCCACAGCGAGTGTACTGGCGATTGATGTTTACAACTACATTTGCATGTTTGAAATGACATCGAGTTCAGGCTAGCCAAATGTAACCTTTTTGGATATAATTTGGCAACTAACATGGACTCATGGAGTATAGTGGTTTCATGTACTGACTGCTAGTTTTCTCCAAATTGAACAGATACAATATTTGTAAGAGCTTATGAGGATAGAATGGACCTGCTTAGAGCTGTCATAGTTGGGCCTGCAGGCACTCCTTACCATGACGGGTTGTTCTTTTTTGATGTCTATTTCCCTTCCCAGTATCCATGTAAACCTCCTGTAAGTATTCTTTGATGTCATCTACACACATAGTATAGCTCATTCTTCATTTCTCTCTCTATTCGAAGCATGGATGTGAGAATTTGAGATGTATATATATGACTATTATTTTCAGCAAGTGAATTACCGCTCTGGAGGTCTGCGGCTTAATCCAAATCTCTATGCCTGTGGGAAAGTCTGCCTTAGCCTCTTAAACACATGGACTGGTAGTGGGTGTGAGATGTGGAACCCATCCACTTCAACTATGTTGCAGGTCCTGGTCTCCATTCAAGCCTTGGTGCTGAATGCTAAACCTTATTTCAATGAACCTGGTCATTCGATGTATGCTAACACACCCCTTGGGGAGAAGCAGTCCCTGGCTTATAATGAAGAGACTTTTCTGCTATCCTGTAGAACCATGCTGTATTCTCTTCGCAATCCACCAAAGGTATGAATATCTATACACTGGTGCTATGTTTTCCTTTTCTAGTTTTCTGGATGTCAGAAATGTCTCACTATCCCTGGTGTTGGATACACACTTCATTTGGCTGACATATGATGTCACACGGTCAGCACACGCTGAATGTTTTGTACCAGCCCAGCAGTTAAATGGTTTGCCCGCAATGTTTTGTACCAGCGCACGCTGTTCACACAAGGATGGCTTGAACTGTGGGCCTCATCATTTTTTTTTGCATTGGGTACCAACTTTTCAATTCTGTTCAAATGATTTAGTGCCCCGGTGCTCCGTATGCCATGACGCGCTACAAGAAGTTCTAAACATAGACGCCCCCGCCCCCGCCCCCCAACACACACACTTTCGCACCCCTTTCCTCTGTTACAAACCAGTACCGATCTCTTGGAGGTTTATCTGTAGCCTGAGGACAGGTTCTTAGCTGCTTGCTTGATTGGCACAATCTGTGCAATTTTATATGTTACGTTTGTTCATCTCCTGAGAGCAGGTTGTTAATTTTTTATGGTAGAATCCATGCATTTTTTAGTTTGAATCTCATTGCTTAAGGCCAGGGTTTTTTAGTTTTTTTAACCATCTTTGAGGACCAGCTTAATTGATACTCCCTCTGTAAACTAATATAAGAGTGTTTAGAACACTAAAATAGTGATCTAAACGCTCTTATATTAGTTTACGGAGGGAGTACCTTACGTATTAGCGTGTTTTTTCACATTTCCTCTGTACTTTGACAAGGCTTGGTGCCTTTCTGAACAAAATAGCAATAGGGGTAAAATCCAACCACGTACGGCTGTAGGATGCAGCACAGATTACCTTATTTTTTTGAGGAACAATAAATTTTTTTACCTTCTGAAGCAAAATAGCGCTGACAACCATCCCCAGGTCTCACCTGGTCAGATTTTTTTTAGGGAAACCTGGTTAGAAATATTTAATCGTGCAAACAAACAGATGTAATGTCTGAAATGGTAACTCAATAGGAGGTCAAAGAAAAATGTGTCACGGACAAAAAGTAGCCAGGATCCAATGGTTACCATAACATGCACAGGCATAGCTAACACCATGGCAGGAAATCTGCACATGATGTCATACAATTTCGTTTGTGAAGAATGTGTTTGGTGAACCAGTTGTGCTGTGTATGATCTACTCCCTCTGTGCCAAAATGTAAGAGGTATTACGAAGACTATTCATGCATTTGACCTGGCTACAACATTTTGCAGCATTTTGAGCACTTCATTGGTGGACATTTCCGGAAGTATGGGCGTGACATCCTCGTAGGATGCAAAGCTTACATGGGCGGTGCCCAAGTTGGATGCCTTGCTGGAGACGGAGTGCAAGATGTCGACGAGGGTGACAAAAGCTGCTCACAAAATTTCAAGTGCTCGCTAGAGATATTATTTAAGGGTCTCATTAACGAATTCACTGATTTAGGAGTAGCTTGTCATGAATTCCAGGCCCAGATTGTGAACTCTGGAGCTGCAGCAGACACCACATTAAGGCTATAAGTTATAGGTGATCCCAAGGATCATGTTGACCAAATTTTGTTTTGAAATAAACATATAGTCATTGGTTCTATCGTCGGAAATATGACAGGCGTAGTCCGTGTGAATACCTCCCTTTTCCCACCGTTGAGCTAGTGCCAACTCCAACCGGCCTAGGCAAACAGACGTAATTTTAGGGACCTCCTTTTCAGCGCCTTAAGCGCCTTTTTTTTAGGTGTCTTAAGCGGAAAATCCTATTCGCCGCTCGCTTTGGCGAACTGTCGAGCGATGGCACAGAGCAGCGCAGCTAGCGACAGACATTGGCCGGCCCACTTACACGTAATGTGTCCAACCGGTTTTGGGAACCTTCTAAAAAGTTCCCTGAACCGGGTTTTTTCCTGTATCGTTTTTTTCTGGTTCTTTTTTGGCTTTCTATTTTTTTATTTCTCTTTATTTTCTGTTTCTGTTTCTTTTTGATTTTTACGTTTTTTGTTTTTTGTTTCATTTTATTTTTCAAGTTTATTTTTCTTTTTCAGAACATGTTTGCAGTTTTACAAAATATTTACGATTTTCTTTTTTATTTCTTTTTCTTTTCTTCTCTTCCTATAAAATAAATTGTTTTTTTAATTTTGTTCATGTTTTCAAAAAATGTTCTCAAAATCCGAAAATTGTTCTCATTACAAAAAAGTATAAAACTTTCAAAATTCAGAAAATGTATCGGATTTCAATTTTTTGTCCACGTATTCAAAAAATGTTCGCACTTCCAAATTTGTTCAGGATTTTTCAAAATTGCTCGCCATTTCAGAGTATGTTCTCAAGATTTAAAAAATGTTTTGTGCTTTAAAAAATTGTTCGCGGTTCCAAATTTGTTCAGGATTTTTCAAAATTGTTCTCCATTTCAAAATTTGTTCTCAAGATTCAAAAAAAGTTTGGGAATTGAAAAAGAAATGTTCCAGCTTTCCAAATTTGTTCACAATTCAATAATAGTTCATGTTTTTCAATTTTGTTCACAAATTCAGAAAATGTTCTGGAAATCTTAAAAATGTAATCATTTTTATTTTTTGTTCACAAATTCAAGAAATGTTCCCCTTTTTCAAATTTGTTCACATCATCAAAATGTTCCTGTTTTACAAAATTTGTACGAAAATTCGGAAAATGTTTTTATTTTGAAGAAAATATTCTTAATTTCGAAAAAAAATCAGTTGTAGGAGGTCGTCGGTTCCACCCAATAAATGGACTGTAGTTTTTGAGATTTTTTGCGAATTAATGTTTAAGTTTTGTCTCTGTCGTGTACGTCTTTAATAGTCGCGCTGCTAATTGAACATGAGAACGTCTACGTCGCAGTGGTTTGCATGGCAGTCCAGTTAGTGCAAAGTCGCGTGTTCGAGTTACAGTGATAGCGCTATTTTAGTTTTTGTGATTTTCCATCTAGGGAACGTGCCGCCACGTGCCACTGTAAATGGGCCGGCCCACGCTAGCCGCTCTTGTGCGAAGCGCCGACACTTTGCCGCAGCGAGCGGCCTATAGGAGGTCCGGTCTTAAGCGCTAGGTTGGCCGAGCGCTCATGCGCCTCCTCGAGTGGGCCGGCCCAAATACACGTGAACACTGCGTCCCTCGCTCTGTCGCTTCCTGCATCGCTCCCTCCGTAGTCCAGTTTGATCGTTCGGTTGGATGGACTAGCTGACCGTTGACCATTTGGCCACTAACCATCTGACCAAAGGCTTTTCCAGAAAAAATCATGAAATTGAAAAAAAGTTCATCGATTTTTGAAACAGTTCAACAAATTTGAAAAAAAGTTCATCAGACTTTGAAAAAAATTCATTGGATTGGAAAAAAGTTCATCAAATTTTGAAAAAATTCATTGATTTTGAAAATAGTTCATCAGATTTGAAAAAAGTTCATCGAATTTGAATAAAAATTCATCAAATTTGAAAAAAAAATCACAAATCTGAAAAAGTTCATCAGACTTTGAAAAAAATTCATTGCATTGGAAAAAAGTTCATCAAATTTTGAAAAAATTCATTGATTTTGAAAATAGTTCATCAGATTTGAAAAAAGTTCATCGAATTTGAATAAAAATTCATCAAATTTGAAAAAAAAATCACAAATCTGAAAAAGTTCATCGATTTGAAAAAAAAGTTCATCGAACTTGGAAGAAGAAAATGGAAAAAACAGTAAAAGGGAAAAACAGAAAACAAAAAAGGAAAACAGAAAAAGGTAAAAGGTAAAAGAAAGCAAAAGTTCATTCTTAACAAGTCCTGCGTGGTGGCGTGCTGGTTACACCCGTGGTACTACGTGCGCGAGGTCGTTGGTTTGAATCATTTTAACCCGCTTTTTGTTTGTTTGGGTCGGCCGAAGGGGGCAGTGGCCACCCTCATCCGTGTCTTACCTGCTAGTGTGCCGATTGGCTGAACCAAAAACCCATTTGGTCCAGTCGGCTGGTTTTTGTCCAAATTTTAACATTTTACATTTATGCATATGGATACAAATAAAAAATCATCTAGTTTTACATCACAATAAATAGTTTACAACTAAATATAATCTCATGGTTTACAATCAAATGAATTTGAAAATATCACAAGTACATTGAAAAGAAAAAGATTTGATACATTTATTGTTGCCTGGTGAGTCCACAGATGCTTAACCAAATCATTTTGAAGTTGAATGTGAGTGGTCCAATCACGCTTTTCATGATGAAGTTGTCTATCCACGCTCAGGCTCAACATTCGTGAAAATCAAACCCTTGGTCGAAGATGCTGTCATCACGCTCATCTTCATCTTGTGCATGATCATACAAACAGTCAATCACCTCCCACATCTTCGCCGACTCCATGTTCTATGCTCCATATCCTTCCTAGCACTCTCGTGCTTGGGCAAACCTATCCTGCTTCTCTCCTACGGGGTAGGAGATTGTCTTCACAAGAGTTGACCATTGAGCGCAAATACCATCAACTAAGTAGTATTCTTTGTTGTAGTGGTGGTCATTGACCTCAAAGTTGCCCTCTCGGAAGTTGCCTTCTGCAAGCCATGCGAACACCGGAGATTATTGAAGCACATTGATGTCATTGTGAGAATCTGCCATGTCAAAAAAGAGTGCAAAATCGAGATATCTTGTGATGCCATAACTTCAAGCATGACCGTGGAATCTTTAATATGCCCCTTATACTGCCCCTGCCAGCAAATGGGCAATTCTTCCACTTCCAGTGCATACAATTTATGCTACCAAGCATTCCTGGAAAGCCTCTGGACTGCCAACAACCCGGCTGTATCTGCAACATTTGCTTCTATCAAATCGTTCGGGCCAAACACTACAGCCACAACTTTGCAGAACTTGTACAATGATGCAAGGCATGTGGACTCACTCATGCAGACATACTCATCCACAAGATCACCAAGAATTTTGTATGCAAGCATCCGAATAGCTGCAGTGCATTTCTGATAAGAGGAGAAGCCAACCCTTCTAAGGGCATCGTTCTTCTTGCATCTAAGTAATCATTAGACTCCGCCACTCCCTCCCTAATACAGTTGAACACATGTCTTGTCATCTGAAAGTGTCGCCGGAAAAGCTTCGCATTGAAGAGTGGGGACGTGCACCAGAAATGATATAGAGCAGGCAATGGCCGCTCTCTTTATTATGATTCAACGTCGGAGCATGACCTGGGATCGATCCCCTGAACATTGGACGCATCCTAGAAATGTGCTCATTGACGACCATAGTAGCAACCACAAAATCCCAATCGTTGGACGATTCATCGTTCGATGAACATATGATGTTATTGTATAAGGACTCATATGAGCTATCGACCATGGTACCTTGTGGGTGGCGACAGAGGCGGGCATGGTTGAGCCACGATCAATGAAGGGCTATAGGCGTATTGACGTCTGCACCCTACGACAATGACCATGGAGGCGACGGCGGTGCCGGTGACCCATGATCATCAACAACACTTGAGCCAGTCTTAGAGGCGAGACTAGGAATATTATTATACCATTTATCATTCTGCACGTGCATATGAGTTTTTCACTGAATCACACATTCCAGGATCATAGCTGTTATAGCACATCATATAAACTCTTAATTATGAATATGGAAACATAATAATACAATATCATTGCCTCTAGGGCATATTTCCAACAGTCCCCACTTGCACTAGAGCCAATAATCCAGTTTACATAGTTTCTCTAACACCTATGGCTATCCGGTGTTGATCATGCTTTGCTCGTGGTAGAGCCTTTGTCATTGGGTCTGGCACATTCAAATCTGTGTGAACCTTGAGAACTTTCACTAAACCCTTTTCGACATACTGTCAGATAATGTGATACTTACACTCGATATGCCTGGTCTTCATGTGGGATCTTGGTTCCTTTGCTTGAGAAACACCACCACTATTGTCATAATACAGCACCATTGGGTTCATTGCACTTGGGACCACACCAACTTCTTCAAGAAACTTCTTGATCCAGACTGCCTCCTTTGATGCTTCTGAAGCCGCAATATACTTTGCTTCTGTCGTAGAATCCGCAACAGTGTTATGCTTGAGACTCTCCCAAACCACTGCACCACCCTTAAGGGTATAAACATAACCTGATTGAGATTTATAGGCATCTATATTAGTCTTGAAGCTAGCATCGGTGTAACCATTTACAATGAGTTCTTCATCTCCTCCGTGCACAAGGAGCATGTCCTTTGTCCTTTTGCTAACACTAAGCGCATAAGAAATAAATGGTCTAGTACATATCATAGCATACATGATGGATCCAGTTGCGGAGGCATATTGAACTCCACTTATCTGCACTCGCTCATCGACTGTCTTAGGACATTGATTTCTGCTAAGTGTTGTGCCATGTGACATTAGGAGAAAACCTTTCCTTGCATTCTCCATTTTAAACATCTTAAAACCTTATCAATGTACGTGCTCTGGCTTAGAGCAATTAGATGTCTCGATCTATCCCTATAGATCTTTATGCCTAATATATAAGATGCTTCACCTAAGTATTTCATTAAAAACACACTCTTTAAATAGTCCTTTATCATGCTAAGAAAACTTATATCATTTCCAATCAACAATATGCCATCTACATATAAGATTAGAAATGCTATAGAGCTCCTATTAAACTTCTTGTATACTCAAGCTTATTCATGATTTTTAGTGAAGCCAAACTATTTAACCACTTCATCAAAACGTTGATTCCAGCACCTTGATGCTTGCTTCAAACCATAGATAGATCTTTGAAGCCTGCACACCTTACCGACATCCTTAGGATTGAAAAAACCTTCTGGTTGTATCATATATACATCCTTTTTGAGATTTACATTTAGGAAAGCAGTTTTGACATCCATCTGCCATATTTCATAGTCAAAGTATGCATCAATTGCCATCATGACCCGCACAGACTTGAACATGGCTACTAGTGAGAAAGTTTCGTCATAATCAACTCCCTCAACCTGCAAAAATCCTTTCGCAACTAGCCTTACATTATAGTTAGCAGGATTACCATCTACATCTGTTTTTCTTTTGAAGATCTATTACCATCCGCATCTGTTTTTCTTTTGAAGATCTATTTACATTGTATGGGTTTCACACCCTCTAGAGGATCAACCAAGTTCCAAACTTGATTGTAGTACATCGACTCCATTTCGGATTGCATAGCTTTAAGCCATTCTTTTGAGCTGGGCGCCGCCATCGCTTCTCTGTAGTACGCAGGTTCATCTTCCTCTAAGATTAACATTTAATTGTGAAACCATTTAGGAGGTTCAATAACTCTTCCTGACCTACGCGGTTCAGTTACAGTCTTAACTACAATTTCTATAACTGGTGTAATAACTTCTGGTTCAGTCGTGTGGACAACTTCTGGAACAGATTCCATTTCGTTAGTCCTGTTCACTTCTGAAGATTCAGTAATCTCGTCAAGCTGTACTATCCTCCCACTGATTTCTTTGGCGAGAGACTTCTTCTCGAGAAAGTGCCCATTCTTTGCAACAAATACTTTGTCTTTGGACTTTTGGTAGAAGGAATGCTCAATTATCTCTTTGGAATATCCTACAACTTAACATTTGTCTTCTTTGGGATCAAGCTTATTTGGTTGTAGACATTTTACATAAGCTTCGCAACCCCAAATCTTGAGATGTGTCAAGTTGGGTTTCTTCCCATTCCATAACTCATATGGTGCTGTCTCTATAGATTTAGACAACTGTAACACCCCGGATGTAACTTGCCATATTTGTAACTCCGACTCTTGCTATTTTCGGCTTTAAGTTATGAGATTCCCTTCGTGGTTGGGTTTTTGTCTTCGTATTGCATTTTGTTCATGTCATGCATTTCATATCATGGCATCATGTGCATCTCATTTGCATACGTGCTCGTCTCATGCATCCGAGCATTTTCCCCGTTGTCCGTTTCGCAATCCGACACTCCTACATGCACCGGCGCACCCCTCTTGTCTCTTTTCATGAGCGGGTGTTAAATGTTCTCGGAATGGACCGAGATTTGCCAAGTGGCCTTGTACACCGATAGACCGCCTGTCAGATTTCGTTCCATTTGGAGTCCGTTTGATACTCCAACGGTTAACCGGGGAACCGCAAAAGTCTCTTGTGTGTTGCAGCCCAACACCCCTCCAAAACGTCCCAACAACCCATCTAAACCACTTCCATGTCCTCCGTCGTCGGATCACGATCGTGTGGGCAAAAACTACACCTCATTTGGACACTCCTACCTCCTCCTATCTATAAATAGGTGCTCCCTCCAAAATTTTCATGCAGTCCAACCCTAGATCCAACCCTCGCGCCGCCGGACACGTCCGCCGGACATCCGGACGTGTCCGCCGCCGCCCTCGACCAATCAGACCGCGCCACCTCGCCTCCACCGCGCGCACATCGCCGCCGCCGCCCGGGGCCCAGATCCGGCCCGCCTCGTGGCCGAACCGGGCCTCGCCGGGACCGCAGCCGCTGCCTCCCTTCGCCGCCCAGTCTCCCTCGCCGACCCCGCCGCGAGCCTTCGCCGCGTCGCCGTCCGGCGAGCTCCGCCATCTCCGCCACCGGGCGCCGCCACCCGCCGCCCTACCGCCTCAGTGTCGTCGCCGCGCCGTCATGCCACCCGCCACCGTCGTCTCGACTGGGCCGTCTCGGCCCACCGCAGAGCCGGATCGGCGTCGCCGCCCGTGCCTGGCCTCGTCGCCGGCCTCCCTCGCCTCCCTGCCGGGCAGATCCGGTGAGGAGCCGGCCGGATCCGCCCTCCCCCGCTTCTCCGGTCGTCTTCTTCCACTCCGATCGCTCCTTCGGCGACATCTTCGGCCAACCTCGGGATCCGCATGAACCCTAGATCCAGTTTCGGTTGAGGTTGACACAGAAATTCCCCCAAGTCCCTAATATTTTTATGCCTCCTTCTTTGCATCATATCTCGATGACCGTAGCTCCAAATCGTGCATATGATATATCAAAATGTTCATTGTGAGATGCTCTTCATTTCATCCCATTGTGGCATGCTTGTTTGAGTTCATCCTGATGATCTAATAATTGATGCAAGAGTGCTATAAAATGTTTACTACTGTTACTTATCATATCATGGTGATTTGTCATTTTTGTCACATTTGATGTGTGCTTCATATGGGCATGAGCTCTGCATGTGTTTTGAACTATGTCATGCCATCTTTATAGTGGAGTTTGTCTTGCAGTTTTGTGATCAATGTGGTGACCAGCACAAGCATGCAAAGTAGCCTCCGCAATGTTGCTATTTCCAGGGACTTAGGATTTTGCTAAGTCCTTTCCTGCTGTTATTTTGATGCCATGTAAACTTGATGCTACAGTGATATCCATGCTTGTTTTGAGATACTTCAGTAAAGGTGTTTTGAACATGTGGTTACGCTCTATCCATCCATGCCCCTGTTTGCAATTATGGAGTGTTCTAGAAAGTCTTGTTCTTTCTCTACTTTTGCTATAAAATGTTCCTGGCAGAATGTTAACATGTTAATCAATATTGCCATGGTTGTTGCTAGTGATCCATGCATGATATGAACTTGATCTTGCCATGGTTATCTTCATGAACATGTATTCTTGCTGTTAGTATGCTTATCTTGTCATGCAATGCTCTGTGGTGAGTGATTTGAGCTCGCAAAGTTGCTATCATATTTCTGTTTATGCCATGCTCTGTTTTCCTGCTAAGTCTGAAACTGTTAATAAAACTTGCTATGTTTACATGGGTGCCATCATATCTTATGTGCCTTTTTGGCTCATGTTCAGTAAGCGACTTTTGATCTATGCATTTATTAGGTTCATTCCATGCCTTTGTTTGTTATGATATGTTCCTGTAGCATGTTGTTTTCTAGCTCTAAACATTGCTTTCTGATGCTGTTTTTGCCATGTTAGTATTTTCACTAAGTCTGTGAAGCTGATATCTTTTGCACTTTTTTCCATGCTTGTTTGAACCTGCTCTTGTGTGATTTAGCCGTAGCTCAGTGTACATGTTTTGTCAAGCATCTTGTGTACATCACTTCCATATACTTTGTTGTTATGTTGGGGTGCAGTAGCTTAGTTTCTTGTTGCATTCTAGATGGCATCGTGCTGTTAATCGTAAAATCGTGCCGTTCTTGTTTTGCTTGCCATTTGCAAACCGTGCATCCGTTTTCGGTGATCTTTATATCGATTTCAACCGAAATGATCTCATCTTTCCAGCGGCATACTTCGTTTGCCAAGTTGATGCCTTAATCTTTCTTTTCCTTCTGGAGCACGCATATGCATTGCATATCACATCTCGCATATCATGCCATATTTTGCATCATGTTGCTTGTGCATTGCACTGTGATTGATTGTTGGTCCTTTGCTTGTGTTCTTGCTTTGGGTAGAGCCGGGAGACGAGTACGTGACCGAGGAACCTGTTGAGTATGCTTACATGGATCAAGCTTTCGACAACTCTGAGAACTTTGCAGGCAAGATGACCATACCCTCGAAATCACTTCTATCTTTGCTTGCTAGTTATTCGCTCTATTGCTATGACGCGCTACCTACCACTTGCTATATCATGCCTCCCATATTGCCATGTCAAGCCTCTAACCCACCTTTCCTAGCAAACCGTTGTTTGGCTATGTTACCGCTTTTGCTCAGCCCCTCTTATAGCGTTGCTAGTTGCAGGTGAAGATGAAGTTTGTTCCTTGTTGGAACATGGATATTGTTGGGATATCATTATTATCTCTTATTTACTTTAATGCATCTATATAATTGGTAAAGGGTGGAAGGCTCGGCCTTATGCCTGGTGTTTTGTTCCACTCTTGCCGCCTTAGTTTCTGTCATACCGATGTTATGTTCCTTGATTTTGTGTTCCTTACGCGGTTGGGTGTATTGGGAACCCCTTGACAGTTCGCTTTGAATAAAACTCCTCCAGCAAGGCCCAACCTTGGTTTTACCATTTGCCACCTAAGCCTTTTCCCTTGGGTTCCGCGGAATCAAGGGTCATCTTTATTTTAAACCCCCGGGGCAGTGCTCCTCTTAGTGTTGGTCCAAAACAGAGCCACTTGCAGCGCCACCTCGGGGAAACTTGAGGGTTGGTTTTAGTTGTACGTAGTGTTCGTCCGGTGTGCCCTGAGAATGAGATATGTGCAGCTCCTATCGGGATTTGTCGGCACATCGGGAGGCTTTGGTGGTCTTGTTTTACCATTGTCGAAATGTCTTGTAAACGGGATTCCGAGACTGATCGGGTCTTCCCGGGAGAAGGAATATCCTTCGTTGACCGTGAGAGCTTGTGATGGGCTAAGTTGGGACACCCATCCAGGGTATAAACTTTCAAGAGTCGTGCCCGAGGTTATGTGGCAGATGGGAATTTGTTAATATCCGGTTGTAGAAAACTTGACACCTAACTTAATTAAAACGAATCAACCACGTGTGTAGCCGTGATGGTCTCTTTTCGGCGGAGTCCGGGAAGAGAACACGGTCTTATGTTATGCTTGAACGTAAGTAGTTTCAGGATCACTTCCTGATCACTTATAGCTTCTTGACCGTGCGTTGCTTCTCTTCTCGCTCCCTTTTGTGTATGTTAACCACCATATAAGCTCGTGCTTGCTGCAGCTCCACCTCACTACCGTTTCCTACCCTTAAGCTTAAATAGTCTTGATGTCGCGGGTGTGAGATTGCTGAGTCCTCGTGACTCACAGATACTTCCAAACAGTTTCAGGTGCCGAGGATACAAGTGCAGGTGACGCTACCAAACTCAAGTGGGAGTTTGATGAAGACTTGGGTCACTATTATGTTTCCGTTCCTGATGATCAGTAGTGGAGCCCAGCTGGGACGATCGGGGATCTAGCATTTGGGGTTGTCTTTCTTTGTTTTGGTTCCGTAGTCGGACCTTTGTTTGTACCTTGAATGATGTATGGATTATTTATGTATTGTGTGAAGTGGCGATTGTAAGCCGACTCTTTATCCCTTTCTTATTAAGTACATGGGATGTGTAAAGATTACCCCTCTTGCGACATGCCTACCATGCGGCTATGCCTCTAACTCGTGCCCCGACACGTGGGAGATATAGCCGCATTGTGGGTGTTACAAGTTGGTAATCAGAGCCTTCCCCGACTTAGGAGCCCCCTGCCTGATCGAATCGCTGACGTTGTTGAGTCTAGAACAAAATGTTTTGAGTATTAGGATTATATATATCGGAGAGTAGGATTCTTTTTACTCCTCAGTCCCTTCGTCGCTCTGGTGAGGCCTCCTGACGTAGAAGTTTTGACTCTTCTCTCCTTAAATTTCACAAATTTTTTTAGGATCACTCGGGTATCTTGGAATCGTTCCGATGGTTTTGTGGCGAGAACATTGTTCTTGGTGCCTCCTGACATTTAGGGGTTGTGGCAGTGTCCTGGGGAGTTGAGCTCCGAGGTGTTGTCGTCACAATTTTATCGTTGCAGTTCTGTAATACCTGAGTTCGCCGACATCGAAAATCTCTTTTATGCAGTTGTTGGTGAGATAACCTCGACGCCACCCATTACTGGGGCGGGAGTTTGGGAGTATTGCCATAACTCGTATAACGGATGCTTTTCGAAGGTTGCGGTACATGATTTCCGAAGGTTTCTTGGTTATGTGTTGAAGGATGGATACAACTAGATGTAGGATTTGTTAGTTTTGGGTGAGATATTATGCTTCCCCTGTATCCCCAACACCTGATTGCATAACCAGAAAGTTTTGGGAGTTTTATAGGTGGGAATTCAAGTAGCTCTAGTATTTCTTCCCGCAGATATTTGGTTTGTGACTGGGTAATCCTTACCACTTATTTGTTCATATTTGTACCTTGTTGCTTTATTCATCTAACTTTATCTAAGTGGCTTCTCAACTTATGGATGTGTGATGATTTACTTTGGAATTCATTCGTTCATCCTTGTTCGAATGTTAAGACTATATGTTGAAATTTCGATCCATTGATTCAACTTGAATATATGTCTTTAAAGATGCTAACGGATGTCAACCTCTCCAGGATGGCTCCTCCAACGCGTCAGAATCCGCCACCACCTCCACCTCTGGAGGCATGGCAAGCTGTCATGGCAGCCACCAACGCCAACACTCAAATGCTTATGCAACTCTTGCAAGAGCGCAACCAAAGGCAAGGCAACCAAGGAAATCAAGGTCAAGGCAACAATCAGCCTCAGTTTGCTACCCTCAACCAGTTCCTCGCAAACCAGCCGAAGTCCTTCAGCAACTGTGTCGAGGCCACAGATGTCGACGATTGGCTCGTAGACATCTGCAAACATTTTGAATGTAGCAATGTTAGATCTGAGGACTTTGTCAAGTTTGCTTCGTTTCAACTCAAGGATCAAGCTCCTGAGTGGTATCAACAATATAGAGATTCCAAAGGAGGTCGTGTGATTACCTGGGATGATTTCTATCGAGACTTCGAAGCTCATCACATCCCACAAAGTGTTGCTGAGAGCAAGCGTGAGGAGTTCCGCAATCTCAAGGAAGGCAGCATGTCCATGTATCAATACAATATCCAGTTTCAGAAACTTGCTCGCTTTGCTAAACAAGACGTCCCTGATGAAAAGAGTATGATTTATCAATTCAGAGGTGGCCTCAGAGAAGATCTACAATTTGCTCTCGTGCTTCTTGAGCCGACTAAGTTTGATGAATTCTACAACATGGCACTAAAGCAAGAAGCTACTCAGCTCAAGTGTGAGGCATCTAAGAAGAGAGTCAGGGATGCAGTTCAATCATCACAAGTGGCAGCTAAGCAACATAAGTTCTGGTTGCCTCCTCCTCCTCCATTTCATCAGCCCTACCAACAGAAGAGCAAAGGTGGCAATGGACCTTCCCACCCACCCAACCCAGGCTATCAGAACAAAGCTCAGTCTCATACTCCAAGGTCAAGTGCTCCTTATCATCGGCCGCTCTCAGAGGTTACTTGCAACAAGTGTCAGCAGAAAGGGCACTATGCAAACAAATGCTTCAACCAAAGGCGCCTTCCGCCTCCTCCTCCTATGAGATCTTCCAGCAATGCAGTGGTCAAGCATAATCCCAAGCATGCTAAGGTGAACATGATGAACGCAGCTCAGGCAGAGGATTGTTCAGAAGTGATCATGGGTAACCTTCCAGTTAAATCCTTTCCTGCAAAAGTATTATTTGATACTGGTGCATCGCTTTCTTTCATTCCAAGACCTTTTGTTGCCAAGCATGAGTTTGTGACCGAGAAGATTCATTTCCCATTGAAGATTGTGTCCCTGGGTAAGCAAATGACATCTAATAATTGCGTCCCGGATGTGTCTATCGAGATGGGCGACTATAAGTTTTTGTCTTCTCCAATTGTTCTTGGTGACTCGGATATTAAACTAATTCTTGGCATGGACTGGCTTTCTAAGCACAAGGCTCAGCTTGATTATGCTACCAGGCAGATTCAATTAACACACTCTTCTGAGGATGTGATCATCTATGCCGCTCGGGATGATACCATTCGACTATTTTCTCTCAATGAGAAGGGCGAGTTGAATGCCATCTCTCAGATTCCAGTCGTTTGTGAATATCAAGACGTCTTTCCAGAAGAGCTTCTAGGAATGCCTCCTCACCGTCCAATCGAATTCATTATCGATCTTGAGCCTGGCACAGAACCTGTTTGCAAACGTCCTTACAATCTTGGACCAGAGGACTTGAAGAAACAACTCGATGAACAAGAGCACATGGGTCTGATCAGACCGAGTTCATCTCCATGGGGTTGTGGTGTCCTTTTTGTCAAGAAGAAGGATGGAACGGAATGACTTTGTGTCGACTACCGTCCATTGAACAAGAAGACAATAAAGAACAAGTATCCACTTCCCAACATCAATGAGCTTTTCGAGCAACTTAAGGGTGCTCAAGTATTCTCCAAGCTTGACCTCCGTATGGGTTATGATCAGATTCGCATTCGTGAACAAGATATCCCCAAGACAGCATTCAGAACAAGCTATGGTTCTTATGAATATACTGTCATGTCTTTCGGCCTTGTCAATGCTCCTCCAACGTTCTCTCGCATGATGAACTTCATCTTCAACCCTTACACAAATGATTTCGTCCTGGTATATCTCGATGATATCTTGGTCTTTCCAAGAATAAGGAGGATCATGCCAAGCATTTGAGATTGGTACTCGACAAACTCAGAGAGCATCAATTCTATGCGAAGTTTTCAAAGTGTGAGTTTTGGCTTGATGAGGTCCTCTACCTTGGTCATATCATCTCCGCCAAGGGCATCGCTGTTAATCCCGAGAAGGTTTCTGCAATTGTGAATTGGGAGCCTCCTCAGAATGTCAAGCAACTCCGCAGTTTTCTTGGGCTTGCAAGCTATTGTCGAAGATTCGCTGAGAATTTCTCTAAGATTGCAAAGCCTCTTTCCAACCTCCTCCAGAAGCATGTCAAGTATGTCTGGATGCCTGAATGTGACGTTGCTTTTGAAGGAAATATGCCCTAGAGGCAATAATAAAGTTATTATTTATTTCCTTATATCATGATAAATGTTTATTATTCATGCTAGAATTGTATTAACCAAAAACATAATACATGTGTGAATACATAGACAAACATAGTGTCACTAGTATGCCTCTACTTGACTAGCTCGTTAATCGAAGATGGTTATGTTTCCTAGCCATAGACATGAGTTGTCATTTGATTAACGGGATCACATCATTAGGAGAATGATGTGGTTGACTTGACCCATTCCATTAGCTTAGCACTTGATCGTTTAATTTGTTGCTATTGCTTTCTTCATAACTTATACATGTTCCTATGACTATGAGATTATGCAACTCCCGTTTACCGGAAGAACACTTTGTGTGCTACCAAACGTCACAACGTAACTGGGTGATTATAAAGGTGCTCTACAGGTGTCTCCGAAGGTACTTGTTGGGTTGGCGTATTTCGAGATTAGGATTTGTCACTCTGATTGTCGGAGAGGTATCTCTGGGCCCTCTCGGTAATGCACATCACTTAAGCCTTGCAAGCATTGCAACTAATAAGTTAGTTACAGGATGATGTATTACGGAACGAGTAAAGAGACTTGCCGGTAACGAGATTGAACTAGGTATTGAGATACCGACGATCGAATCTCGGGCAAGTAACATACCGATGACAAAGGGAACAACGTATGTTGTTATGCGGTCTGACTAATAAATATCTTCGTAGAATATGTGGGAGCCAATATGAGCATCCAGGTTCCGTTATTGGTTATTGACCGGAGACATGTCTCGGTCATGTCTACATAGTTCTCGAACCCGTAGGGTCCGCACGCTTAAAGTTTCGGTGACGATTGTATTATGAGTTTATGTGATTTGATGTACCGAAGGTAGTTCGGAGTCCCGGATGAGATCAGGGACACGACGAGGAGTCTCGAAATGGTCGAGACGTAAAGATCGATATATTGGATGACTATATTCGGACATCGGAAAGGTTTCGAGTGATTCGGGTATTTTCGGGGGTACCGGGGAGTTACGGGAATACGAGGAAGAAGTAATGGGCCTCATGGGCCAAGTGGTGGAAGAGAGGAGGCAGGGCGCGCGGCCCCCCTAGCCCGAACCGAATTGGACTAGGGGCCCGGCCCCCCTTTCCTCCTTCTCCTCCTTCTCCTTCCTTTTCCTTCCTTCTCCTTCTCCTCCTTCCTTTCCTCCTCCTAATAGGAGTAGGAAAGGGGAGTCCTACTCCTACTAGGAGGAGGACTCCTCCTCCTGGCGCGCCCATAGAGGGCCGGCCGGCCTCCCCCCTTGCTCCTTTATATACAGGGACAGGGGGCACCTCTAGAAACAAGTTGATCAGTTGATCTCTCCCAGCTGTGTGCGGTGCCCCCTCCACCATATTTCACCTCGGTCATATCGTAGCGGTGCTTAGGCGAAGCCCTGCGTCGATAACAACATCATCACTGTCACCACGCCGTCGTGTTGACGGAACTCCCCCGTGAAGCTCTGCTGGATCGGAGTTCGCGGGACGTCATCGAGCTGAACGTGTGCTGAACTCGGAGGTGCCATGCGTTCGGTACTTGGATCGGTCGAATCGTGAAGACGTTCGACTACATCAACCGCGTTGTGCTAACGCTTCCGCTTTCGGTCTACGAGGGTACGTGGACAACTCTCTCCCTTCTTGTTTCTATGCATCACCATGATCTTGCGTGTGCGTAGGAATATTTTTGAAATTACTACGTTCCCCAACAGTGGCATCCGAGCCTAGGTTTTATGCGTTGATGTTATATGCACGAGTAGAACACAAGTGAGTTGTGGGCGATATAAGTCATACTGCTTACCATCATGTCACACTTTGGTTCGGCGGTATTGTTGGATGAAGCGGCCTGGACCGACATTACGCGTATGCTTACGCGAGACTGGTTTTACCGCCGTGCTATGCACATAGGTGACTAGCAGGTGTCAGTTTCTCCAACTTTAGTTGAATCGAGTGTGGCTACGCTCGGTCCTTGCGAAGGTTAAAACAACACCAACTTGACAAACTATCGTTGTGGTTTTCGATGCGTAGGTAAGAACGGTTCTTGCTCAGCCCGTAGCAGCCACATAAAACTTGCAACAACAAAGTATAGGACGTCTAACTTGTTTTTTCAGGGCATGTGGTGATGTGATATGGTCAAGACATGATGCTAAATTTTATTGTATGAGATGATCATGTTTAGTAACCGAGTTATCAGCAACTGGTAGGAGCCATATGGTTGTTGCTTTATTGTATGCAATGCAATTGCGCTATAATGCTTTACTTTATCACTAAGCGGTAGTGGTAGTCGTGGAAGCATAAGATTGGCGAGACGACAACGATGCTACGATGGTGATCAAGGTGTCGCGCCGGTGACGATGGTGATCATGACGATGCTTCGGAGATGGAGATCACAAGCACAAGATGATGATGGCCATATCATATCACTTATATTGATTGCATGTGATGTTTATCTTTTATGCATCTTATCTTGCTTTGATTGACGGTAGCATTATAAGATGATCTCTCACTAAATTTCAAGATAAAAGTGTTCTCCCTGAGTATGCACCGTTGCCAAAGTTCGTCGTGCCCAGACACCACGTGATGATCGGGTGTGATAAGCTCTACGTCCATCTACAACGGGTGCAAGCCAGTTTTGCACACGCAGAATACTCAGGTTAAACTTGACGAGCCTAGCATATGCAGATATGGCCTCGGAACACTGAGACCGAAAGGTCGAGCGTGAATCATATAGTAGATATGATCAACATATTGATGTTCACCATTGAAAGCTACTCCATTTCACGTGATGATCGATTATGGTTTAGTTGATTTGGATTACGTGATCACTTAGAAGATTAGAGGGATGTCTTTCTAAGTGGGAGTTCTTAAGTAATATGATTAATTGAACTTAAATTTATCATGAACTTAGTACCTGGTAGTATTAGCATATCTATGTTGTAGATCAATAGCTCGCGTTTAGCTCCCCTATTTTATTTTTGATATGTTCCTAGAGAAAACTAAGTTGAAAGATGTTAGTAGCAATGATGCGGATTGGATCCGTGATTTGAGGTTTATCCTCATTGCTGCACAGAAGAATTATGTCCTTAATGCACCGCTAGGTGACAGACCTATTGCAGGAGCAGATGCAGACGTCATGAACGTTTGGCTAGCTCAATATGATGACTACTTGATAGTTTAGTGCACCATGCTTAACAGCTTAGAATCGGGACTTCAAAGACGTTTTGAACGTCATGGATCATATGGATGTTCCAGGAGTTGAAGTTAACATTTCAAGCAAATACCCGAGTTGAGAGATATGAAGTCTCCAACAAGTTCTATAGCTAAAAGATGGAGGAGAATAGCTCAAGCACTGAGCATGTGTTCAGATTGTCTGGGTACTACAATCGCTTGAATCAAGTGGGAGTTAAATCTTCCAGATAAAATAGTGATTGACAGAATTCTCTAGTCACCATCACCAAGTTAGTAGAACTTCGTGATGAACTATAGTATGCAAGGGATGATGAAAATAATTCCCGAGCTTTTCATGATGATGAAATTGATGAAGGTAGGAATCAAGAAAGAGCATCAAGTGTTGATGATTAACAAGACCACTAGTTTCAAGAAAAGGGCAAAGGGAAAGAAAGGGAACTTCAAGAAGAACGGCAAGCAAGTTGCTGCTCAAGTGAAGAAGCCCAAGTCTGGTCCTAAGCCTGAGACTAAGTGCTTCTACTGCAAAGGGACTGGTCACTGGAAGCGGAACTGCCCCAAGTATTTGGCGGATAAGAAGGATGGCAAAGTGAACAAAGGTATATTTGATATACAGATTATTGATGTGTATTTTATTAGTGTTCGTAGCAACCCCTCGGTATTTGACACTGGTTCAATTGCTAAGAGTAGTAACTTGAAACGGGAGTTGCAGAATGAACAGAGACTAGTTAAGGGTGAAGTGACGATGTGTGTTGGAAGTGGTTCCAAGATTGATATGATCATCATCGCACACTCCCTATACTTTCGGGATTAGTGTTGAACCTAAATAAGTGTTATTTGGTGTTTGCGTTGAGCATGAATATGATTGGATCATGTTTATTGCAACACGGTTATTCATTTAAGCAATAGAATAAATTGTTGTTCTGTTTACATGAATAAAACCTTCTATGGTCATACACCCAATGAAAATGGTTTGTTGGATCTTGATTGTGGTGATACACATTCTCATAATATTGAAGCCAAAAGATGCAAAATTAATAATGATAGTGCAACTTATTTGTGGCACTGCCGTTTAGGTCATATTGGTGTAAAGCGCCTGATAAAAATCCATACTGATGGGCTTTTGGAATCACTTGATTATGAATCAGTTGATGCTTGCGAACCGTGCCTCATGGGCAAGATGACTAAGACTCCGTTCTCCGGAACAATGGAGCAAGCAACTGACTTATTGGAAATAATACATACTGATGTATGCAGTCCGATGAATGTTGGGGCTCGCGGCGGGTATCGTTATTTTCTGACCTTCACAGATGATTTAAGCAGATATGCGTATATCTACTTGATGAAACATAAGTCTGAAACATTTGAAAAGTTCAAAGAATTTCAGAGTGAAGTTGAAAATCATCATAACAAGAAAATAAAGTTTCTACAATCTGATCATGGAGGAGAATATTTGAGTTACGAGTTTGGTCTACTTTGAAACAATGCGGAATAGTTTTGCAACTCACGCCACTCGGAACACCACAGCGTAATGGTGTGTCCGAACGTCATAATCGTACTTTACTAGATATGGTGCGATCTATTATGCCTCTTACAGATTTACCGCTATCGTTTTGGGGTTATGCTTTAGAGACGGCTGCATTCACGTTAAATAGGGCACCATCGAAATCCGTTGAGACGACGCCTTATGAACAGTGGTTTGGCAAGAAACCAAAGTTGTTGTTTCTGAAAGTTTGGGGCTGCGATGCTTATGTGAAAAAGCTTCAACCTGATAAGCTTGAACCCAAATCGGAGAAATGTGTCTTCATAGGATACCCAAAAGAAACTGTTGGGTACACCTTCTATCACAGATCCGAAGGCAAGAATTTCGTTGCTAAGAATGGATCCTTTCTAGAGAAGGAGTTTCTCTTGAAAGAAGTGAGTGGGAGGAAAGTAGAACTTGATGAGGTAACTGTACCTGCTCCCTTATTGGAAAGTAGTTCATCACAGAAATCTGTTCATGTGACTACTACACCAATTAGTGAGGAAGCTAATGATGATGATCATGTAACTTCAGATCAAGTTACCACGGAACCTCGTAGGTAAATCAGAGTGAGATCCACACCAGAGTGGTACGGTAATCCTGTTCTGGAGGTCATGTTACTTGACCATGACGAACATACGGACTATGAGGAAGCGATGATGAGCCCAGATTCCGCGAAATGGCTAGAGGCCATGAAATCTGAGATGAGATCCATGTATAAGAACAAAGTATGGACTTTGATTGACTTGCCCAAAGATTGACAAGCCATTGAGATTAAATGGATCTTCAAGAGGAAGACGGACGCTGATAGTAGTGTTACTATCTACAAAGCTAGAATTGTCACAGAAGGTTTTCGACAAGTTCAAGGTGTTGACCATGATGAGAGTTTCTCACTCGTATCTATGCTTAAGTCTGTCCGAATCATGTTAGCAATTGCCACATTTTATGAAATCTGGCAAATGGATAAACAAAACTACATTCCTTAATGGATTTATTAAAGAAGAGTTGTATATGATGCAACAAGAAAGTTTTGTCAATCCTAAAGGTGCTAACAAAATATGCAAGCTCCAGCGATCCATCTATGGACTGGTGCAAGCATCTCGGAGTTGGAATATACGCTTTGATAAGTTGATCAAAGCATATAGTTTTATACAGACTTGCAGTGAAGCCTGTATTTACAAGAAAGTGAGTGGGAGCACTACAGTATTTATGATAAGTATATGTGTATGACATATTGTTGATCGGAAATAATGTAGAATTATTCTGCAAAGCATAAAGGAGTGTTTGAAAGGAGTTTTTCAAAGAAAGACCTCGGTGAAGCTGCTTACATATTGGGCATTAAGATCTATAGAGATAGATCAAGACGCTTAATTGGACTTTCACAAAGCACATACCTTGACAAAGTTTTGAAGAAGTTCAAAATGGATCAGGCAAAGAAAGGGTTCTTGCCTATGTTACAAGGTGTGAAGTTGTGTAAGACTCAATGTCCGACCACCGCAGAAGATAGAGAGAAAATGAAAGATGTTCCCTATGCTCCAGCCATAGGCTCTATCATGTATGCAATGCTGTGTACCAGACCTGATGTGTGCCTTGCTATAAGTCTAGCAGGGAGGTACCAAGGTAATCCTGGAGTGGATCACTGGACATCGGTCAAGAACTTCCTGAAGTACCTGAAAAGGACTAAGGATATGTTTCTCATATATGGAGGTGACAAAGAGCTCATCGTAAATGGTTACGTTGATGCAAGTTTTGACACTGATCCGGACAATTCTAAATCGCAAACCGGATACGTGTTTATATTGAATGGTGGAGCTGTTAGTTGGTGCAGTTCTAAACAAAGCATCGTGGCGGGATCTACATGTGAAGCGGGGTACATAGCTGCTTCGGAAGCAGCAAATGAAGGAGTCTGGATGAAGGAGTTCATATCCGATCTAGGTGTCATACCTAATCCATCGGGTCCAATGAAAATCTTTTGTGACAATACTGGTGCAATTGCCTTGGCGAAGGAATCCAGATTTCACAAGAGAACCGAGCACATCAAGAGACGCTTCAATTCCATTCGAAATTTAGTCCAAGTGGGAGACATAGAAATTTGCAAGATACATACGGATCTGAATGTTGCAGACCCGCTGACTAAGCCTCTTCCACGAGCAAAACATGATCAGCACCAAGGCTCCATGGGTGTTATAATCATTACTGTGTAATCTAGATTATTGACTCTAGTGCAAGTGGGAGACTGAAGGAAATATGCCCTAGAGGCAATAATAAAGTTATTATTTATTTCCTTATATCATGATAAATGTTTATTATTCATGCTAGAATTGTATTAACCGGAAACATAATACATGTGTGAATACATAGACAAACAGAGTGTCACTAGTATGCCTCTACTTGACTAGCTCGTTAATCGAAGATGGTTATGTTTCCTAGCCATAGACATGAGTTGTCATTTGATTAACGGGATCACATCATTAGGAGAATGATGTGATTGACTTGACCCATTCCATTAGCTTAGCACTTGATCGTTTAGTTTGTTGCTATTGCTTTCTTTATAACTTATACATGTTCCTATGACTATGAGATTATGCAACTCCCGTTTATCGGAAGAACACTTTGTGTGCTACCAAACGTCACAATGTAACTGGGTGATTATAAAGGTGCTCTACAGGTGTCTCCGAATGTACTTGTTGGGTTGGCGTATTTCGAGATTAGGATTTGTCACTCTGATTGTCGGAGAGGTATCTCTGGGCCCTCTCGGTAATGCACATCACTTAAGCCTTGCAAGCATTGCAACTAATAAGTTAGTTGCGGGATGATGTATTACGGAACGAGTAAAGACACTTGCCGGTGACGAGATTGAACTAGGTATTGAGATACCGACGATCGAATCTCGGGCAAGTAACATACCGATGACAAAAGGGAACAACGTATGTTGTTATGCGGTCTGACTGATAAATATCTTCGTAGAATATGTGGGAGCCAATATGAGCATCCAGGTTCCGCTATTAGTTATTGACCGGAGACATGTCTCGGTCATGTCTACATAGTTCTCGAACCCGTAGGGTCCGCACGCTTAAAGTTTCGGTGACGATTGCATTATGTGTTTATGTGATTTGATGTACCGAAGGTAGTTCGGAGTCCGGGATGAGATCGGGGACATGTTGAGGAGTCTCGAAATGGTCGAGACGTAAAGATTGATATATTGGACGACTATATTAGGACATCGGAAAGGTTCCGAGTGATTCGGGTATTTTTGGGGGTACCGGGGAGTTACGGGAATACGAGGAAGAAGTAATGGGCCTCATGGGCCAAGTGGTGGAAGAGAGGAGGCAGGGCGCGCGCCCCCCCTAGCCCAAACCGAATTGGACTAGGGGGCCGGCCCCCCTTTCCTCCTTCTCCTCCTTCTCCTTCCTTCTCCTTCTCCTCCTTTCTTTCCTGCTCCTAGTAGGAGTAGGAAAGGGGAGTCCTACTCCTACTAGGAGGAGGACTCCTCCTCCTGGCGCGCCCATAGAGGGACGACCGACCTCCCCCCTTGCTCTTTTATATACAGGGGCAGGGGGGCACCTCTAGAAACAAGTTGATCAGTTGATCTCTCCCAGCCGTGTGCGGTGCCCCCCTCCACCATATTCCACCTCGGTCATATCGTAGTGGTGCTTAGGCGAAGCCCTGCGTCGATAGCAACATCATCACTGTCACCACGCCGTCGTGCTAACGGAACTCTCCTGTGAAGCTCTGCTGGATCGGAGTTCGCGGGACGTCATCGAGCTGAACGTGTGCTGAACTCGGAGGTGCCGTGCGTTCGATACTTGGATTGGTTGGATCGTGAAGACGTTCGACTACATCAACCGCGTCGTGGTAACGCTTCCGCTTTCGGTCTACGAGGGTACGTGGACAACACTCTCCCCTCTCGTTGCTATGCATCACCATGATCTTGCGTGTGCGTAGGAATATTTTTGAAATTACTACGTTCCCCAACAGCTTTCGACACCTTGAAAGAGAAGCTGGTCACAACTCCTGTCTTGACTCCTCCTGATGAATCCAAACCATTCAAAGTTTTCTGTGATGCCTCCTTACAAGGTCTCGGTGCTGTGTTAATGCAGGAAAAGAAAGTTGTGGCCTATACCTCTCGTCAGTTGAAGCCCAATGAAAGGAACTACCCCACTCATGATCTTGAGTTGGCGGCAGTTGTCCATGCATTATTAACGTGGAGACATCTCTTGTTGGTAAGGAAAGTGGACATCTTCACAGATCATAAGAGCCTCAAGTACATCTTCACTCAACCCAACCTCAATCTCAGGCAGACTCATTGGGTCGAAATGATTCAAGAATACAATCCGAGTATTGAATATACTCCAGGCAAGGCCAATGTCATTGCAAATGCTTTGAGCAGGAAGGCTTACTGCAACAAGTTAATTCTCAAACCCTTCCAACCGGACCTTTGTGAAGCTTTCCGCAAACTGAATCTCCAAGTTGTTCCTCAAGGCTTTCTTGCCAACCTCCAAGTCTCTCCTACTTTGGAAGATCAAATTCGTGAGGCACAACTTCTTGATTCCATGGTGAAGAAGGTGAAACATGGGATTATCAAGAACCAACCCAAATACAAGTGCTATCGCATTGATGACAAGGACACTCTATTCTTCGAGGATCGAATTGTGGTTCCTAAAGGTGATCTAAGGAGAGTCATTATGAATGAGGTGCACAATTCCCTTCTATCCATTCATCCTGGAGGTATGAAGATGTACCATGACCTCAAGCAGTCGTATTGGTGGACTTGAATGAAGCGAGAAATTGCTCAATTCATGAATGAATGTGATGTATGCAGAAGGGTGAAAGCAGAACACCAATGGCCAGCTGGTCTCCTCCAACCTCTTGCTATTCCAAAATGGATGTTCTACCATATTGAAATGGACTTCGTGACTGGATTTCCCAAGTCCAAGCGCGGAAATGATGCTATCTTCGTTGTCATCGACAAACTTACAAAAGTGGCTCATTTCTTTCCAATCAAAGAATCTATCCAACAGCTCAGCTGGCAGAGCTATACACCTCCAGGATTGTCTCTTTGCACGGCATTCCGCAATTGATATCTTCAAATCATGGAAGCATTTTCACCTCCAAGTTCTGGGACTCCTTTCAGAAGGCCATGTGCACCAACATTCAATTCAGCACAACTTGCCATCCTCAAACTAGTGGCCATGTCGAGCGAGTCAATCAAATCCTTGAAGATATGCTCAGGGCTTGTGTCATTTCCTTCGGTGTGAAATGGGAAGATTGTCTTCCATATGCCAACTTCTCCTACAACAACAACTTCCAAGCGAGTTCGGGTAAGGCCCCATTGGAAATTCTCTATGGCAGAAAGTGTCGTACTCCTCTCAATTGGTCAGAGACTGGTGAATGCCAACTTCTTGGCAATGACTTAATCACAGAAGCTGAAGAAATGTGTAAAGTCATCCATGAAAATCTCAAAGCCGCGCAATCGCGCCAGAAGAGTTACTATGATAGTAAACACCGTGATTTGGCTTTTGAGATTGGAGACCATGTCTACCTCCGTGTCTCTCCAATGAAAGGCACTCGTCGCTTCGGTATCAAAGGGAAGCTTGCCCCTAGATACTGGGTCCTTTCAAGATCACTAGCAAAAGAGGCGACCTCGCCTATCAACTTGAGTTTCCGTCGAACTTCGCAAACGTGCATGATGTGTTTCACGTGTCACAGCTTCGCAAGTTCTTCAAGACTCCTGAGCACACCATCAACTTCGAAGAGATTGATCTCCAAGAAGATCTGTCTTATCATGAGCATCCCGTTGCTATTCTTGAAGAAACTGAGCATAATACTCGCAGCATTCCTGAAAGTGAAGTGGTCACACCATTCCGACCGAGAAGCCACCTAGGAACGCAAGGACCAACTTCGTTCCGAATATCTGGAGTTCTTTCAGTCCTAAATCTCGGGACGAGATCCTCTCGTAGTGATGGAGTGTTGTAACACCCCGGATGTAACTTGCCATATTTGTAACTCCGACTCTTGCCATTTTCGGCTTTAAGTTATGAGATTCCCTTCGTGGTTGGGTTTTTGTCTTGATTTTGCATTTTGTTCATGTCATGCATTTCATATCATGGCATCATGTGCAACTCATTTACATACGTGCTCGTCTCATGCATCTGAGCATTTTCCCCATTGTCCGTTTCGCAATCCGACACTCCTACATGCACCGGCACACCTCTCTTGTCTCTTTTCGTGAGCGGGTGTTAAACGTTCTCGGAATGGGCCGAGATTTGCCAAGTGGCCTTGGTACACCACCGGTAGACCGCCTGTCAAATTTCATTCCATTTGGAGTCCGTTTGATACTCCAACGGTTAACCGGGGAATCGCAAAAGCCTCTTGTGTTGCAGCCCAACACCCCTCCAAAACGTCCCAACAAGCCATCTAAACAACTTCCATGTCCTCCGTCGTTGGATCACGATCGTGTGGGCAAAAACTACACCTCATTTGGACACTCCTACCTCCTCCTATCTATAAATAGGTGCTCCCTCCAAATTTTTCACGCAGTCCAACCCTAGATCCAACCCTCGCGCCGCCGGACGTCCGTACGCGTCCGCCGCCGCCCTCGACCAATCAGACTGCGCCACATCGCCGCCGCCGCCTGGGGCCCAGATCCGGCCCGCCTCAGGGCCGAACCGGGCCTCGCCAGGACCGCAACCGCCGCCTCCGTTCGCCGCCCGGTCTCCCTCACCGACCCCACCGCCGTGAGCCTTCGCCGCGTCGCCGTCCGGTGAGCTCCGCCGTCTCCGCCACCGGGCGCCGCCACCCGCCGCCCTGCCGCCTCAGTGTCGTCGCCGCGTTGTCACGCCACCTGTTGGGGATATTACTACTAGGCGTAAACCGGCCAGGAGAGGCCGGGTTAACTTCATCAGTAGTCTAGTGTATTTGAAGCCCATAAAGATAGATGGTGATATTATGTAGAGGCCCAGGGCCCAGAACCGGAGTAAAGGCCTCTAGCAATAAACCGGCATCAATATGTAACTTGCATTGTAAGGTAGAAAGAAGCGGAGACCGAGCCGGATACGTTTATAAGCCGTCCTCGGGACTCTATAAACCGACGGGCGCCAACCAATGTATATAAGGGGACGACCCGGCGGCGGTTCAGGAAAGGAGACAACAACTTGAGACTTACGCAAAGCGTATTCACTCCCTGGTCATCGAAATCCCATCAATTCCATCACAACTAGACATGGGCTTTTACCTTCATCATAAGGGGCCGAACTAGTATAAAACTCTCTTGCGTCCCTTGTCCGCTTTAACCCCTTCAAGCTAACCCGTAGCGATGGCTCCACGACTAAGTCCTTTCATGAGGACATCTGCCGTGACAAAACCACGACAGTTGGCGCCCACCGTGGGGCTATCGCACGATGGTTTCAAGTTCTTGGAGGGCAGCTTCGAAGGACTCAAGGGCTACACCGTCGGCCGGATGACCAAAAATCGTCGCAGCAAGCTGTACATCGATGATGCAGGGTGGGGCCCCGAGGCAGGCTCAATTGAGTATGGGTACCGGGCCCCCTTTGGTGGCATACACGTCTTCATTGGCAAGATCGGTGAACCAGGCCCTGAGCCGGACATCTGCACCGACCTCGTCGAGACGGCTCAGCGTGCGTGATCCGCCCGGGTCAAGCCTACCATGAAGCGTGCCTTCGTGGGAGTCATCCATGGAGGGGAATACGAGGACAAATCGGAATCTAGTGGTGAGACCGTCGTTTATTCCGGCGACGAGTCATCAACTGGAGAGACCGAATCGTTATATCAACTACAAGATGGCTGGATTGGGGGATGCTCCGATGGCGACAGTATTCCGGACCCCTCTGATCTGCCAAACCGGGTTGGGATCTTCATGGCCGGTACACAGCCGACACTCCACTCTTCGACCACTGCAGCAATGACCTCCGGATCAGCAGCGGCGACGGCAGCCGGGGCAGGAGGCCCTGTGCGACCGCCGGCTCAAGTTTTATCTGATCTATTTGATGCACTAGCCATGCTAATGGCGGAGGCTAGCCCGGCGGATCGAGATGCGCACAATGCGGAAATCGCAAAGGTCAAGGATCAGATTACTCAGGCCAAGGCCGATTTGGCAGCTGAGGATACCAGGATGGCCGCGGAGCGGGCCGCTTTGGATGCACAGGCTTATCGACTTATGCTGGATCAGAATGCATCACACGAAGTCCTAAAGAGAAGACACCGGTCTCGCCTGCCTGCGGTTTATGATGGTAGGAACCTCTTTAACACCCTAGGGGCGGGGACCAGTAACCCGCCGGTAGTAAACCGGGCGGAGGCACCTGGAGCGGGCGCACCGGTTCAGCCACGTTTGATGGATCCGCCTCGTCAGAACAACATTGTGATGCAGCCTATCTCAACACCACTGGGTCATTATTCTACTCCAATGGACAATCTTGTCGCTGCCGCTTCACGGCTGGAGGCTATTCCAATTGAAGGTGATTCTTCGGCAGCGATCGAGACGCGCCGGGTAAAAGAGCTCCTTCGGACAGCCTTGGTTCAACAAGAGGCTTATTCATATAGTCGTGATCGGACTCATTCCACCCCCCGCCCGAGCCGGAGTTACAACAGGCGTATGGATGAACATGCCGTGTCAAGTACTGCGCGGAACCGTGAACCGCCCCGTGGCAACAACCCAGCAGGGGGGCTGGCGACGCTCAGGAGGTGGTGGACCGGGCTCGAGCACGCAGAGAGGCCGAGTTAGCAGCGCGACATGAAGCCCGTCAGCTAACTCCGGTTCAACCAACCACGTCAATAGAGCCAGGAGTTACCTCTAGTTCTTTGGGGGTGCAGTGTCTCGTTCCAGCATTGTGCAATGTGCGCCTGCCCAAGGATTTTAAGGGCCCGTGCAAGGTGCCAAATTACACCGTCGATTTATCTCCAGAGATATGGGTTGAAAGCTATGAGATGGCCATGGAGATGCTAGATGTGGATGATGCAGCCTATGCGAAGTACTTCACCATGATGCTAGAAGGAACGGCTCGTACTTGGTTAAAGAGTCTACCAGCTAACTCTATAAGATCATAGGCTAAGTTGAGAGCCCGGTTTATCCAGAATTTTAAAGATACATGCAAGCAACACATGTCAATTGTGGACTTAGACGCCTGTGTCCAGGAGGAAGGAGAGTCAACAACCCGGTGGGTGCGCCGGGTCTCGGAAATTTTGCATTTGTCGGACCGCATCAACGCTGACACCGCAGTTCTAACCTTGGAAGGCAATTGCCGGTTTGAGCCCCTAAAGTTGAAGTTGGGACGGCTGAAGCGTCATTGCAATGACATGGGAACCCTCATGGCCGCTTTATTAAAGTATGCTGACTCGGATAGTACCAAGGATCCTGAGTCTGATGATGATAAGACAGGGAAGGGAAAGAAGAGCGGCAACACTAAGGGACAGCACCACAACTCGGCGGGTCATGGAAACGGTGGCAAACGTAAAGCGGATCACAGCCTGGACTTCGTAGCCAATACCAGCACGCAGGACAAAGGCCAACGTTGCAAGGGTAAACTACCCCAGCACGGTGGAGCACCTAGCCCTAACCCGGACCGCCTGTCTTACCTATTGAACCAGCCCTGCCCGAAACATGGGATGAAGGAGATGTTGGCCACACACCTCTGGAAGGACTGCTACATCATGCAGGAGTTCAAAAATTCTAATGCTTTCCGGTATGATCATGGACCAGGTGGCGGTTCAGGCCCTGATCTCATGGGCCGGGCTGTGGTGGAGGAAATTTCGGTTCAGACTTTCATGGTAATTACGGCGGACATAACAATCAAGGTAATCAGAGCAACCAAGGTGGATACAATAATCAGGGCAATCAGCAGTAGCAGCAGCAGCAGTCGGGTTACCAGAGCAACCCGAAGCAGTTAAATAGTGGGCAGTATCATGTTTTCACCACTAGCTTGGACAAGCGTGACCAAAAGATTCATAAGAGGGCAGTGAACTCCGTTGAACCGGCGGTGCCCCATTATTTACATTGGTGTGAGCAGCCAATCATATGGAGTAGAGAAGATCATCCACCCCGGGTTGACAATCCGGGTCATCTGGCATTGGTGGTGGCACCTCAGGTGGGAGGTTATCAGTTCACCAAGGTACTCATGGATGGAGGGAGAAGTATTAATATCCTTTATTACGAAACTTTCCGTCGCATGGGGTTAACAGATAAAAATCTTAAACCGTCCAATACGGTGTTCCATGGTGTGGTACCCGGTAAATCGGCATATCCTGTTGTAAGATAGCTTTGGAGGTGGCTTTTGGAGATGAGCATAACTCAAGATCAGAAACTTTCACCTTTGAAGTGGTGAAAATCCGAAGTCCGTATCATGCCCTGTTTGGACAGCCGACTTATGCTAAATTTATGGCACGACCTTGCTATATCTATCTGCAGCTCAAGATGCCGGGTCATAAGGGAACTATAACCGTCCATGGGAGCCGTAAGATTGCTCTGGAATGCGAAGAAGGTGATGCAGCTTATGCTGAGTCGGTTTGTGCCACGGAAGAACTGAAGTTTGACAAAGATATGTTGATCCGGCAGATATGACTCCGTTGAAAAAGCCATCTACGAAGCATGATCCGGCCCTGAAATTTAAATCAGCTGATGAGACTAAGCTTGTTGACTTCGTACCCGGCGATTCGTCCAAGAAGTTCAGCATCAGCGCTAACTTGGATCCGAAATACGAAAGCACGCTCATCGAGTTCATCCGTGAGAATCGGGACATCTTTGCGTGGAAGCCATCTGACATGCCAGGTGTATCGAGAGAACTCGCTGAGCACACTCTTAATGTTGATCCTAAGTATAAACCAGTCAAGCAGTTTCTCCGCCGGTTCAATGAAGAAAGACGCAAGGCTATCGGAGAAGAAGTGGCCAGACTCTTGGCGGTTGGGTTTATTATTGAAGTTTTTCATCCTGAATGGTTGGCTAATCCGGTGCTAGTCCTTAAGAAGAACGACACTTGGCGTATGTGTGTGGATTACACAGATCTCAACAAAGCTTGTCCAGCAGATCCTTTTTCCCTCCCCCGTATTTATCAAATTATTGATGCTACGGCGGGTTGCGAGAGTTTGAGTTTTTTGGATGCATATTCTGGTTATCATCAGATCAAGATGGCAGTTAAGGACCAAGAGAAGACGGCCTTCATAACCCCCTTTGGGGCCTTCTGCTATGTATCCATGCCCTTTGGGCTCAAGAGTGCCCATGCGACTTATCAACGGTGTGTGCAGAATTACCTCCACAAACAAATTGGCCGCAATGTTCATGCCTATGTGGATGACATTGTGGTAAAATCAAGAAAGAAGGAAACATTGATTGATGACTTGAAGGAAACCTTTGATAACCTGCGGGTTTACAAGATGATGCTTAATCCGGCCAAGTGCGTTTTTGGTGTACCGACAGGCAAGCTCTTGGGCTTTCTGGTATCCAACAGGGGCATTGAAGCTAATCCGACAAAGATCAAGGCCATCACCTCCTTGGCTAAACTGAAGTGTATCAATGACGTTCAACGCTTGGCAGGCCGGATTGCTGCATTGAGCCGGTTTATCAGCCGCCTTGGCGAGAAGGCGATTCCCCTATATCAAATGTTAAAGAAAACGGATAACTTTGTCTGGAGTGACGCCGCAAATGAAGCATTTGAGGATCTAAAGCGGCAGTTAGCCAACCCACCGGTTCTTGCTGCTCTGGTTGACAAGGAGCCATTGTTGCTATACGTGGCAGCTAATGCTCGGGCTGTTAGCATGGCTATTGTGGTGGAGCGCAAGGAAGCAGGAAAGGAATATCCGGTTCAGTGTCCGGTTTACTATATCAGTGAGGTACTTATAGAGTCCAAGCAAAGGTACCCGCATTGGCAGAATTTGGTATATGGAGTTTTCATGGCAAGCCGGAAGCTTAAGCAGTATTTCCAAGGTCATCCCATCACAGTGGTCAGCTCTGCTCCTCTAGGAGATATAATCCAGAACAGGGAAGAAACTGGCCGGATTGCCAAGTGGGCTATAGAGCTTGGACCTCACGGGTTGAAATACATACCCCGAACAACGATTAAATCTCAAGCACTTGTGGATTTCATCAACGATTGGACAGAACTGCAAGCACCTGAAGAGAAGCCGGATCACACTTATTGGACTATTCATTTTGATGGGTCCAGGCAATTGGAGGGTTCGGGGGCTGGAGTCGTATTAACTTCCCCACGAGGTGATAAGTTTTGTTATGTTCTCTGTTTAATGTTCCCTTGCACTAACAATGCAGCTGAGTATGAAGCTTTACTCCATGGTCTTCGGATGGTAAGGATATGAACTTAAGCCGAGTTAAGTGCCTCGGTGACTCGGATCTGGTGGCTCAACAGGTGTCTGGCACTTGGGATTCCAAGGACCCACTCATGGCAGCTTATCATCGTGAGGTGGATATTGTTGCAGGTCAATTTAAAGGATATCAGGTGGATCATGTGGACCGGCGAAAAAACGAAGCGGCAGACGCATTAAGTCGCCTAGGTTCTCAACATAAACCGGTCCCGCCTAATGTCTTTTTGGATGTTTTGTATAACCCGTATGTCAAGCTCCCTGGTGAAGAGGATTTGGCTATTCCTGATCCGGAAGCTCAGTTGGTGGCAGCTCTTCATGTTATCCCAGATTGGACGGTTCCTTACCTCGCGTATATGAACCGAGGCGAGTTACCAGAGGATGAGACTCTGGCCCGGCAGATAATCCGGCGGTCCAAGTCCATGACTATCATCAATGGAGAGTTGCATCATTGCAGTGTGACAGGGGCATTTCAGCGTTGTGTATCTCCTGAAGAAGGCTGTGAAATTTTGCGGGAGATCCACGAAGGAGACTGTGGTCACCACGCCGGTTCAAAATCTTTGGTGGCCAAGGCTTTTCGTCATGGTTTTTACTGGTTGACAGCTCATGCTGATGCTGAGGACTTGGTCAGACGATGTGATGGCTGTCAGAAGTTCTCACGGCGTGCTCATGTACCGGCTCAAGAATTGAGGATGATTCCAATTACTTGGCCGTTTGCGACTTGGGGGCTGGATATGGTTGGGCCTTTGAAAACGTCCAAAGACAAGAAAACCCACCTTTTGGTTGCGGTTAACAAATTCACAAAGTGGGTGGAGGCAGAGCCAGTTAGCAAGTGTGATGCGGCCATGGCAGTTCAATTCATCAAAAAGGTGATTTTCCGGTTTGGTTTTCCACATAGCATTATCACTAATAATGGTACCAATTTGTCAAAGTGTGCCATGAAGGAGTTCTGTCAACATGAGCACATCCGGCTTGATGTATCATCAGTGGCTCACCCACAGTCCAATGGTCAAGCGGAGAGGGCTAATCAAGAGATCTTGAGAGGCATCAAACCCCGGCTTATGGTTCCTTTGCAGCGGACGCCGGGTTGTTGGGTTGAGGAGCTACCTTCTATGTTATGGAGCATCAACACCACACCCAATAGATCGACAGGATACATGCCGTTCTTCATGGTTTATGGGGTAGAGGCGGTTCTTCCCAGTGACATACGTCATGACTCACCTCGTGTAGCGGCATATGTTGAAGCTGACAACGAGAAGGCACGACAAGAAGCTCTTGACCTGTTAGATGAGGAGTGTGACATAGCGGCGGCCCATTCGGCGATTTATCAGCAAGATCTGCGTCGTTATCATAGCCGCCGGGTTAGAACAAGAACCTTTCAAGAAGGAGATTTGGTGCTTCGGCTCATCCAGGATCAGACGGATATGCACAAGTTATCCCCCATTGGGAAGGACCTTTTGTGGTCAGCAAGAATTTACACAATGAGTCATACTACTTAATCGATGTTCGAGAGCGCAAAGACTCACGTAAATCAGAGGAGGAGACCAACCGGCCGTGGAATATTGCTCATCTTCAGCCCTATTATACTTGAGTTATAGGCTCTACTTATGTACATATTATGACAATGTATATATTATGATCAATATAATAAATCGGAACCTCAGCTAAGCGGGGTATCTGTTGTTTTCTTACATCATGGGTGGTTACATGGAGCTTCTGTTTCTCAAAGCAGCATCTGGTTTACCCCTTGATCTAGCTTCTCACAGCTTTATATTATATCACTTGGGGGCTTGGTCGTATCCGAACCATAGCTATGCCTCTTGATAGGCACAATGCCACAACATCACTTGGGGGCTTGGTCGTATCCGAACCATAGCTACACCTCTTGATCGGTGCAATGCCACAGCATCACTTGGGGGCTTGGTCGAACCCGAACCATAGCTACACCTTCTGATCGGCATAATGCCACAACATCATTTGGGGACCTGGCCGACTCGAACCATAGTTACACCTTTTGGGGGCTTGGTCGTATCCGACCATGGTAGCCCCTCTTGATCGGCTCAAAGCCTCGCTTACAATGGTTTTATTTTGCTTTTGTTTGAGTTCTGTTCTCTTTTTTTGATAACGATTTTTTGTTGCTTTTTCAAACCGACACTTATAAACCGGTTCGACTGTCGATTACAAATTGATGGCACATGGTCAAATCATAATCCGGAGACTATCTGTTCGATCTGACTTTCAGTTAAAATCTTATTATGGAGTAAACTCGTGTTTATCATAGCCCCGAACGGTTTACATTATAAACCGGCCTTATATCAACAGGAGTTGTTTTCTCCTCCAAGATTTGGGTTATAAGCCCCGACACAAGGTTGGCCAGCCAACATCATGCCTGAAGGTGGCAGGTATTATATATTTCCATATTTGGTTATATGTTACAGCCTAAAGTTATCATCTTTAGTTCCATATGCATGAGTATCATGACCCACCCGGCGGTAAACCGCCAGGGCACTTTAAGCTTCTTGACTGCAGAAACAGCTTGGACAAATGAATATGGATATCATATCTTAAAGTATGACGAATCAAACAAGCATCAGTTGCAGATAAATATGCACGAAGGCATACCAGACGAAGTATATTAACTAGCCTATTACAAGGTGTTCCAGTGCCAAAAGGATCATTATTTTTATCAAATACATGTCACATCATGTAGTAGTTTAAACCAGACTCCGGTTCATGCTTGGTCACTGGCTTGACCTGACGGTTGCGGGTCATCTCGCGCCGGTTCAACTTCTTCATCCCTACCCAGTGGCTAGAAATCAATAGTGGCCCAGTCGATCCCAGTTAGGGCTTGGAATACAACTTCATCACTTATCAGCATGGACGGTTCAATGTCAGGGGCGTAAGTGTGCTTACGGATTGGTGGAATAAGATTTTCAGCTTCATGAATTGGTGCAGCAACCCGCTTGTTCTTGTCATCATAGCCGGCTTGATAATATGACAGTTCTGCTTCTTCAACCAATCGACAAGCCAATGGGCGCACTTCCCGGTTTATGATCCGAAGATCATCTTCGCCAAATTCGGTTCCGTCTTCCTTCAAGCTGGGATAACCTTGTGCCGCTTCAACTGGATCAAAGTCCGGTACCTATGCCTTTACCCGAATCAGTGCAGCTAAATCGCCCGTCCTACCAGCAGACTTTTTCAGTTCGTCAACCCGCGCAGGAAACATGGATAACCTTTCTAAGGTATCCTTAATCAAGGTGGGAGGAGGATTGTTATGGGAAGCAATATATATGATCCGTTGCGCTCCAGTATACAGCTGTTCTATCAGAGTATAGGCTACTTTTAGCTTTTTCCGAACATCAGATCCCAAGTGGCCAATACGAGTTCCTGTATCATTACAAGGATTAGTAAACCGACAGATACATGAAAGGATATGGTAAAATCGGGAGTTAAAGATGCTTACCAAACACAACTGCAGTCATGGCATGAATTTGCCGCTTTACGCTGGTCAGTTCATCCACCACTGGTTTAAGAGCGGTTTTTGCTTTTTCAGCCCTTTGCACCAAAGCGGATTTTTCAGTCTCCCAATCCGTCCGTTCTTTGTTGAAGCCTTCTTTAAGTTTCTCCATAGCACTTAAAGCTCTTGTCAACTCTTCCTTCGCCTTGGAGGTTTCAGCTTGTTGCGATTTAAGGTTTTCATGTAAGTCAGCGGTTTGGCTCTCTTTCTTACTCAACTTGGCCTGCATGATGACAATTATATAAGGAGGTGACAGTACATACTTAAAGCACCAACCACATAACAAGTTATGCCCTCGGTACTTGGGGGCTAATGCATATTTGCTCTTCAACATACATTTTCTGCAAAGTCCCAAGCATAATACAAGTATTCAACTTGGCACTTGGGGGCTAATGGCTATTTGTTCAAAGACTACTGATACAGGAGTTTCTTCTACAAAGTCCCAGTTCATCTTTATAAAGTTAAACTGGCCCTTGGGGGCTACTTCAGCGAAGTTAAGATGTATTGTGGTTCACCTTGAGTACTTACTAAAAGTCCCGGTTTAAGTTGATATCTTAAACCGTCACTTGGGGGCTATTGGAGTTGATAAGCTACAAATCAATACAAGAAGGAGAAACATATAGGAAGTTACCTCATATTTTTCCTTCATCATATTGACCAGACCGGCTTCATAGTCGCGGCTGGTGTACAGACGGTTCAGATAGCCAGAATGGAGATCTTGAGCATTCAGAACGGCATACGTTGACAAATCGGCATTCCATTTTCCTTTGCCCATTGCAGAGAATTCCTCTTTAGTAGTATGTTTTGACAAAGCGACAGGATTGCCCGGTTCATAATGACTAATGCTAGTAACCAGAACATCATCATCTTTTTCCTCAGTAGTTCGTACTGGGGTCGCCGGTTTTCAGTATTCTTTGTTGGACTGGCTGGTTTGTCAGTCTGGATAGAACTGGTTGGCTGGTCAACAGGGCCTGTGGTGTCAACTTCTGCCTGTTCAGCAATGAGGTCATGGTCTTGAGATGGTGGATCATTCAACATATCATCAAGGTTGGCCTCTTTAGAGTCTGGAATTTTCTCCGGATTAACAGCCATGCCTTCTTCTGTCAGTTTGTTCAGGCGAGCTTTCTTGCTTGGTTTGGGCTTAGCGCTGAGAAAGTAAAACATGAAGGTCATTGTAGTGTATAAAATGCATGTCAAGAATAAAGCAATTGAACAACTTACCCAATAACAGTTTTGAGGGGTGGAAGTTTGGTGGCTGATGACTCGCCAGAGGATGAATGAGAAGTGCCCTGATATTTGGAATCAGACGGATTAAGAGGTTGGCGAAAGCAACCCACTTTGGGGCATGAAGTGTTAAGGGAATTAGAGACCTCTGAACGGCGTTTCCGAACCGGGCTGTCTGGTAAACCGGCGGAGGTAACTACCTGGCCGCTATGCCGGGTTGTTGCGGCGAGCCTCGTGCTGTTGTTTCTTCACAAGAAAGTTCGATCCAAGTAAGCAATAGGATGAGAAAATTTAACTTTCCGATTTTCCCGATGGGTTTTTACTGAAGGCAAAGTGTTTGAGTCGGAGGAAAGGACGATTACCTCTACAACATTGGCGTGACCAAGTTCAGCGTCGTCCTGGCAATAATCATCATCAATAAGGCGTACGAAAAATAAACCAAGTGAGTCAAGTTCTACCTCAAAATCAGGGTTACCCACATCATCGTCAGCCAGTGTATCGAAGGATGCAGTGGTTCTCTTCCTGTTGGTGGTTTTCTTCACAGCTTTGGTCTTTTGGCGGGTTGGCTTCACCGGTTTATCTTGCGGAGGTTTCTTCTTCCAGAACGGATCATCGCCCTATCAAAAATAATAACATTTTCAGAGAATATTTGGACATAAGCAATTTCAGATAAGCAGATGGCATGATTCTTATAGCTGGCAGTTTGTTGATGGTGAAGAAAGGGAGTAGGCCGGTTTGAGCACAGACATCTTTCGGTTCGTTTAACATCTTTTTTACAGCTTCAGTAACTTCATCGTCTGTAAGCTAGATATCAATGTGCCGTTGTGCATCTTTTACATCTCATGTATACTCACACATCAAACTGGGGCGCTGGCTTAAGGGCAGTACGCTCCAGGATATCCAGCAGCGTGCAAAATCAACCTTCAACCCGTTTGCCATAAAAGCCCTAAGTTTGGACAGTTGAGGAGCATATTTGATTCTCTCTTTAGTAGTCAGCCTCCAAGGAAAAGGGTGTGTATTGCTCAGACGTTCAGGAGGTAACCTGGCAGGGGGTTTTCCTTAGATGGAGAGGTGTCCTTGCAATAAAACCAGGTCTGGTTCCATTCTTTGGGGTGGCTGTGAAGATTGGCATGAGGGAAGGTGACTTCTTTCCTTTTCTGAATCGCCATGCCGCCCAGTTCGGTGTTGGGTCCGTCTTTAAATTATGTACGATGGTTTAGGTGAA
Source organism: Triticum aestivum (assembly GCF_018294505.1). Taxonomy (NCBI): domain Eukaryota; kingdom Viridiplantae; phylum Streptophyta; class Magnoliopsida; order Poales; family Poaceae; genus Triticum; species Triticum aestivum. The sequence goes on along the minus strand of NC_057800.1, from coordinate 506,629,515 downwards.
AGCAATCCCTGAATAGCTCTACCGTCGGTTTCTCTTGAAGTTATACCTCACAGAAAACTTGGAAGTGGCAGATATTGGTTATGGAGTTAGGACCGATATCCTATGGGCGCAGTTGAAAGTTGGCCAAGACATCCCGGAAATTTTTTGAACCGGGAGGGTTGAAGCCCCGGTTTAAGTGATCAGCAAAAACAATAACTTATCCGTCTTGGGGAGTAGGAGGACATTCTGGGCCAGGGACCCTCCAGTGAATGACATTTTTCTTACTTAAAGCGCCCACTTGGACCAGATTGTTCAACTGATCTTCAGTCACTCGAGAAGGGACCCAGTTGCATTCATACAATTGTTTGGCCATGGCAAGAAAGATCTACAATATAATAATTGCTGATTCAAGAATGACATTATACAAAGACATAAGTATATTGCTAAACCGGAGTCAGCTATCTATAAACCGAGAGTTTAACAATGAAACAATGCCCTAGTAAAGGCTTTGGCGGTTCAACAAGGGGACTAATGGTACATACCGGGTTGTCATTTTTTCTAAAAAGTTAAACCGCCTAGTCTAACATCAAAGAGTCAAGACTGCAGATGTGTAAGTGAAGGAAAACAAGTTTCACAAATTGATATTACAATTTTGGATCTGAGGCATATCAGAAAAGGGAAATATATTCAAAGCCTAAGAAGCAGTACCGAAGCAATGGGTGAAGGTTCAGATGAGATCTTCTGTTTTGAGATGCATAAATGGAAATAGAGGCTAAAGGCTATCATTATGCAGAACAGATATTCAGGATTTTATCAAGAATCATCGTATGAACAAAGAACGCTGACGAACGCCGAAGAATGTCGAAACCCTAGAACAGATCTATGGCGAAAAAAGCAGAGAACTTAACAGAGATGATGAAGAAGAAGAAAGGCGCCGCAGTTTTCTGGTGCATTCAGGGTGATGCAGCGGCCAGGGTCAGAGCAGAGGCGACGGTCGACGGTGGCAGTGGAGCTCCAGAGGCTGAGTGGCGCAAGGAAGACGACGCAAAAAAAGGCACGAGGGGGAAAATGTGAAAATGACCCCTCGGCCCTATTTATAAAGGCAAGGGATAAGCGTCAGGCGCGAAAATCGAGGGGCCAGAAACTGTCGCCTCTATTGTTGGAGACCCATTAATGAAGATGTGTCATACACAGTTTTTATATAACAAATGATGTCACGATGGTTTACCATGATCTGGGAAAATGACGTCACGGCGGTTTACCAGATTATGAGAAGATGTTGAAGGCGAAGTTTTTACTAAGGATTGACATGAACCTGTTCAAATCAATTTGGGGCCTAATGTTGGGGATATTACTACTGGGCGTAAACCGGCCAGGAGAGGCCGGGTTAACTTCATCAGTAGTCCAGTGTATTTGAAGCCCAAAAAGATAGATGGTGATATTATGTAGAGGCCCAGGGCCCAGAACCGGGGTAAAGGCCTCTAGCTATAAACCGGCATCAATATGTAACTTGCATTGTAAGGTAGAAAGAAGTGGAGACCGAGCCGGATACGTTTATAAGCCAGCCTCGGGACTCTATAAACCGACGGGCGTCAACCCATGTATATAAGGGGATGACCCGGCGGTGGTTCAGGAAAGGACACAACAACTCGAGACTTAGGCAAAGCGTATTCGCTCCCTGGTCATCGAAATCCCATCAATTCCATCACAACTAGACCTAGGCTTTTACCTTCATCGTAAGGGCCCGAACTAGTATAAAACTCTCTTGCGTCCCTTGTCCGCTTTAACCCCTTCAAGCTAACCTGTAGCGATGGCTCCACGACTAAGTCCTTTCATGAGGACATCTGCCGTGACAAAACCACGACACCACTCGCCGCCATCGTCTTCGACTAGGCCGCCTCGGCCCGCCGCGGAGCCTGATCGGCGCCGCCGCCCGCGCCTGGCCTCGTCGCCGGCCTTCCTCGCCTCCCTGCCGGGCAGATCCGGTGAGGAGCCGGCCGGATCCGCCCTCCCCCGCTTCTCCGGTCGTCTTCTTCCACTCCGATCGCTCCTTCGGCGACATCTCCGGCCAACCTCGGGATCCACGCGAACCCTAGATCCAGTTTCGGTTGAGGTTGACCCCGAAAGGCCCCTAAGTCCCTAATATTTTTATGCCTCCTTCTTTGCATCATATCTCGATGACCGTAGCTCCAAATCGTGCATGTGATATATCAAAATGTTCAGTGTGAGATGCTCTTCATTTCATTCCATTGTGGCATGCTTGTTTGAGTTCATCCTGATGATCTAATAATTGATGCAAGAGTGCTATAAAATGTTTACTGCTGTTACTTATCATGTCATGGTGATTTTTCATTTTTGTCACATTTGATGTGTGCTTCATATGGGCATGAGCTCTACATGTGTTTTGAACTATGTCATGCCATCTTTACAGTGGAGTTTGTCTTGCAGTTTTGTGATCAATGTGGTGACCAGCACAAGCATGCAAAGTAGCCTCCGCAATGTTGCTATTTCCAGGGACTTAGGATTTTGCTAAGTCCTTTCCTGCTGTTATTTTGATGCCATGTAAACTTGATGCTACAGTGATATCCATGCTTGTTTTGAGATACTTCAGTAAAGGTGTTTTGAACATGTGGTTACGCTCTATCCATCCATGCCCCTGTTTGCAATTATGGAGTGTTCTAGAAAGTCTTGTTCTTTCTCTACTTTTGCTATAAAATGTTCCTGGCAGAATGTTAACATGTTAATCAATATTTCCATGGTTGTTGCTAGTGATCCATGCATGCTATGAACTTGATCTTGCCATGGTTATTTTCATGAACATGTATTCTTGCTGTTAGTATGCTTATCTTGTCATGCAATGCTCTGTGGTGAGTGATTTCAGCTCGCAAAGTTGCTATCATATTTCTGTTTATGCCATGCTCTGTTTTTCTGCTAAGTCTGAAACTGTTAATAAAACTTGCTATGTTTACATGGGTGCCATCATATCTTATGTGCCTTTTTGGCTCATGTTCAGTAAGGGACTTTCGATCTATGCATTTATTAGGTTCATTCCATGCCTTTGTTTGCTATGATATGTTCCCATAGCATGTTGTTTGCTAGCTCTAAACATTGTTTCCTGATGTTGTTTATGCCATGTTAGTATTTTCACTAAGTCTGTGAAGCTAATATCTTTTGCACTTTTTCCATGCTTGTTTGAACCTGCTCTTGTGTGATTTAGCCGTAGCTCAGTGTTCATGTTTTGTCAAGTATCTTGTGTACATCACTTCCATATACTTTGTTGTTATGTTGGGGTGCAGTAGCTTAGTTTCTTGTTGCATTCTAGATGGCATCGTGCTGTTAATCGCAAAATTGTGCCATTCTTGTTTTGCTTGCCATTTGCAAACCGTGCATCCATTTCCGGTGATCTTTATATCGATTTCAACCGAAATCATCTCATCTTTCCAGCGGCATACTTAGTTTGCCAAGTTGATGCCTTGCTCTTTCTTTTCCTTCCGGAGCACGCATATGCATTGCATATCACATCTCGCATATCATGCCATATTTTGCATCATGTTGCTTGTGCATTGCACCGTGATTGATTGTTGGTCCTTTGCTTGTGTTCTTGCTTTGGGTAGAGCCGGGAGACGAGTACGTGACCGAGGAACCTGTTGAGTACGCTTATGAGGATCAAGCTTTCGACAACTCTGAGAACTTTGCAGTCAAGATGACCATACCCTAGAAATCACTTCTATCTTTGCTTGCTAGTTGTTCACTCTATTGCTATGCCACGCTACCTACCACTTGCTATATCATGCCTCCCATATTTCCATGTCAAGCCTCTAACCCACCTTTCCTAGCAAACCATTGTTTGGCTATGTTACCGCTTTTGCTTAGCCCCTCTTATAGCGTTGCTAGTTGTAGGTGAAGATGAAGTTTGTTCCTTGTTGGAACATGGATATTGTTGGGATATCATTATTATCTCTTATTTACTTTAATGCATCTATATACTTGGTAAAGGGTGGAAGGCTCGGCCTTATGCCTGGTGTTTTGTTCCACTCCTGCCGCCTTAGTTTCCATCATACCGGTGTTATGTTCCTTGATTTTGTGTTCCTTACGCGGTTGGGTGTTATGGGAACCCCTTGACAGTTTGCTTTGAATAAAACTCCTCCAGCAAGGCCCAACCTTGGTTTTACCATTTGCCACCTAAGCCTTTTCCCTTGGGTTCCATGGAATCAAGGGTCATCTTTATTTTAAACCCCCGAGGCAGTGCTCCTCTGAGTGTTGGTCCAAAACAGAGCCACTTGCAGCGCCACCTCGGGGAAACTTGAGGGTTGGTTTTAGTTGTACGTAGTGTTCATCTGGTGTGCCCTAAGAACGAGATATGTGCAGCTCCTATCGGGATTTGTCGGCACATTGGGAGTCTTTGGTGGTCTTGTTTTACCATTGTCGAAATATCTTGTAACCGGGATTTCGAGACTGATCGGGTCTTCCCGGGAGAAGGAATATCCTTCGTTGACCATGAGAGCTTGTGATGGGCTAAGCTGGGACACCCCTGCAGGGTATAAACTTTCGAGAGCCATGCCCGTAGTTATGTGGCATATGGGAATTTATTAATATCCGGTTGTAGAAAACTTGACACTTAACATAATTAAAATGAATCAACCGCGTGTGTAGCCGTGATGGTCTCTTTTCGGCGGAGTCCGGGAAGAGAACACGGTCTTGTGTTATGCTTGAACGTAAGTAGTTTCAGGATCACTTCTTGATCACTTATAGCTTCTCGACCGTGTTTTGCTTCTCTTCTCGCTCCCTTTTGTGTATGTTAGCCACCATATAAGCTAGTGCTTGCTGCAGCTCCACCTCACTATCCTTTCCTACCCTTAAGCTTAAATAGTCTTGATCTCGCGGGTGTGAGATTACTGAGTCCTCGTGACTCAAAGATACTTCCAAACAGTTTCAGGTGTCGAGGATACCAGTGTAGGTGACGCTACCGAACTCAAGTGGGAGTTCGACGAAGACTTGGGTTTCTATTATGTTTCCTTTCCTGATGATCAGTAGTGGAGCCCAGTTGGGACGATCGGGGATCTCGCATTTGGGGTTGTCTTTCTTTATTTTGGTTCCATTGTCGGACCTTTGTTTGTACCTTGAATGATGTATGGATTATTTATGTCTTGTGTGAAGTGGCGATTGTAAGCCGACTCTTTATCCCTTTCTTATTCAGTACATGGGATGTGTAAAGATTACCCCTCTTGCGACATGCCTACCATGCCGCTATGCCTCTAAGTCGTGCCCCGACACGTGTGATATATAGCCGCATTGTGGGTGTTACAACAACGCTCTTTCTAGTGTATGTGCTGCTGTTTCAAGTGCATATCCCCAAAATGATAAAGGTAGATCGGTAAATGACATCATTGACCTCACCATGTCTAACAAGGTTCTGTTACGCCTTTCAGATACTCTGTTTCTTTGTGGAGTTTCGAGAGGAGTAAGTTGTGAAACAATTCCATGATCACTTAGATGTTTGCTAAAGTCATGGATTAGATATTCTCCACCATGGTCTGATCGTAGAAACTTTATCTTTTTGCCACGATGCTTGTCAACTTTGTTTTGAAATTCCTTCAATTTGTCAAATGTTCCAGACTTATGTTTCATCAAATAAATATAACCATATCTACTCAAACCATCAGTGAATGTTACGAAGTATAAGTATCCACTGCGCGCCGGTATACTCATTGGACCAGATACATATGTGTTATATCCAACAATTCATGCGCTCATTCAGGATGACTAGTGAATGGCGTTTTAGTCATTTTACCCATCAGACAAGATTCACATGTGTTAAATCATTCAAAATCAAAGGACTTTAATACTCCATCTTGATGAAGTTTTTGCATACGTTTCTTTTCGATGTGACCAAGACGGTAGTGCCACATGTAACTGGTATTATCAGTCTTCTTAAGACGTTTAACATTAATGTTATAGATATCCTTTTCACATTCAAGATCCAATATGAATAAGCCACCAACCATGCAAATCCATAAAACATATTCTTATAAAATATTGAACAACCATTGCTCCCAGACTTCTAAGAATAACTATCATTTATCAGACATGGTCCAGAGGTAATGTTCTTACTTAACTTCAGAACAAAATAACAATTATTAAGTTCTAAGATAAATCATGAAGGCAATCTTAAAGACATGAAAACCGTGGCTTGAGAAGCAATCCCATTACCATTCCTGACATGCATCATGACTTCATTTCTCCTCAATTCGTGAACTTTCTGCAGTCTGTACATCGTGTTGCAAATGCGAGCAACTCATACGTCCATTTTGCATCATGTTTTCCTAAGGTTATTTATTATGTTTTGGATCATTATTTTGCTTTATGATGTTACTCTAATGCCTTTACTCTCTTAATTTGCAAGATTTACATGAAGAGGGAAATTGCTGGCAACTGGAATTCCGGACCTGAAAAAGCTACATCAGAGATAGATATTCTCTAGAGCTCCAAATGACCTGAAAATTTATGGAGAATTATTTTGGAATTAATAAAAAAATAGTGGAAGAAGAACCACCGGGAGGGGCCCTACCAGTGAGCCACAAGCTCAGGTGGTGCCCCCTAGGGCGCACCACCTAGGCTTGTGGGCCCATCAGTAGGCCTTCATGGCCCTCCTTATCCTATATGATGCCATTTTACCTAAAAAATAAAATAAAAATAAAACTTTCAGGACGAAGCGCCACTGTCTCAAGACAGAACATGGGCAGGAGCGCTTTTGAACCATCGACATCACCAACAATCCTCTCATCGTGGGAGGACCAATCTTCATCAACATCTTCACAAACACCATTTCCTATCAAACCCTAGTTCATCTCTTGTATTCAATCATTGTCTCAAAACCCTAGATTGGTACCTATGGGTTGCTAGTAGTGTCGATTACACCTTGTAGTTGATGCTAGTTGCTTTATTTGGTGGAAGATTATATGTTTAGATCCTTAAGCATATTCAATACACCTCTTATCTTGAACATGCATATGATTTGTGAGTAGTTACTTTTGTGCTTGAGGACATGGGAGAAGTCTTGTTATAAGTAATCATGAGAAGTTGGCATTCCTTCAATATTTTGATGATATTTATGTTGCTCTTCCTTTAGTAGTGTTTGCTACTTCTTGAGCTTGCGTTGATTTTTCCCTTGAAGAGGAAAGGGTGATGCAGCAAAGTAGAGATAATTATTTTCCTTAGTTAAGAACCAAGGTATCAATCCATTAGGAGGCACAAGCAAGTTCCCAATAGATGCACCTGCACAAACTAACAAACACTTGCACACAACGTGAAAAAGGGGTTGTAAATCCCTTCACGGTCATTAGCAAGAGTGAGATCTGATAAAGATAGGTATAAAAGATAAGTAAAAAGGAAAAGGTAAATAAAAGTAAATAAATTGCAGCAAGGTATTTTTTGGGTTTTTGGTTTTATAGATCTGAAAATAATATGGTAAAAATAGACCCGGGGGCCAAAGGTTTCACTAGAGGCTTCTCTCTTGAAGAAAGCATACAGTGGGTGAACAAATTACTGTTAAGCAGTTGATAGAAAAGCGCGTAGTTATGACGATATCTAAGGCAATGATCATGAATATAGGCATCACGTCCGTGACAAGTAGACTGACTCCTTCCTGTATCTACTATTATTACTCCACACATCGACTGCTATCCAGCATACATCTAGTGTATTAAGTTAACAAGAACAGAGTAACGCCTTAAGCAAGATGACATGATGTAGAGGGATAGATCCAAACAATATGTTAAACCCCCCATCTTTTTATCCATCTGTCACTGGGTGAGGACACCGCTGCTACCTCTTGCGCACTACGTTGGTTTTCCCCGAAGAGGAAGGGATGATGCAGCAAAGCAGCGTAAGTATTTCCCTTAGTTTTTGAGAACCAAGGTATCAATCCAGTAGGAGGCTACACGCGAGTCCCTCGTACCTGCACAAACAAAATAAATCCTCGCAACCAATGCGATAAGGGGTTGTCAATCCCTACACGGCCACTTACGAGAGTGAGATCTGATAGATATGATAAGATGATATTTTTGGTATTTTTATGATAAAGATGCAAAGTAAAATAAAAGCAAAGTAATAAGCAAAGGAAATAACTAAGTATTGGTAGATTAATATGATGAAGATAGACCCAGGGGCCATAGGTTACACTAGTGGCTTCTCTCGAGAGCATAAGTATTCTATGGTGGGTGAACGAATTACTGTTGAGCAATTGACAGAATTGAGCATAGTTATGAGAATATCTAGGTATGATCATGTATATAGGCATCACGTCCGAGACATGTAGACCAACTCCTGCCTGCATCTACTACTATTACTCCACTCATCGACCGCTATCCAGCATGCATCTAGAGTATTAAGTTCATGAAAACAGAGTAACACCTTAAGCAAGATGACATGATGTAGAGGGATAAACTCATGCAATATGATGAAAACCCCATCTTGTTATCCTCGATGGCAACAATACAATACGTGCCTTGCTGCCCCTACTGTCACTGGGAAAGGACACCGCAAGATTGAACCCAAAGCTAAGCACTTCTCCCATTGCAAGAAAGATCAATCTAGTAGGCCAAACCAAACTGATAATTCGAAGAGACTTGCAAAGATAACCAATCATACATAAAATAATTCAGAGAAGATTCAAATATTGTTCATAGATAGACTTGATCATAAACCCACAATTCATCGATCTCAACAAACACACTGCAAAAAGAAGATTACATCAAATAGATCTCCACAAGAGAGGGGGAGAACATTGTAGTGAGATCCAAAAAGAGAGAAGAAGCCATCTAGCTACTAACTATGGACCCGTAGGTCTGAGGTGAACTACTCACACTTCATCGGAGGGGCTATGGTGTTAATGTAGAAGCCCTCCGTGATGGATACCCCCTCCGACGGAGCTCCGAAATAGGCCCCAAGATGGGATATCGTGGATACATAAAGTTGCGGCAGTGGAATTAGGGTTTTGGCTCCGTATCTGATCATTTGGGGGTACGTACGTATATGTAGGAGGAAGGAGTACATCGGTGGAGCAACAGGGGGCCCACGAGGGTGGAGGGCGCACCTGGCGGGGGGGGGGGGGGGGGGGTAGGCGCGCCCCTTACCTCGTGGCCTCCTCTTTTGTTTCTTGACATAGGGTCCAAGTCCCTTGGATCATGTTCGGTGAGAAAATCACGTCCCCGAAGGTTTCATTCCGTTTGGACTCCGTTTGATATTCCTTTTCTTCGAAACCCTGAAATAGGCAAAAAAACAGCAATTCTGGGCTGGGCCTCCGGTTAATAGGTTAGTCCCAAAAATAATATAAAAGTGGATAATAAAGCCCAATAATGTCCAAAACAGTAGATAATATAGCATGGAGCAATAAAAAATTATAGATACGTTGGAGACGTATCAAGCATCCCCAAGCTTAATTCCTGCTCGTCCTCGAGTAGGTAAATGATAAAAACAAAATTTTTGATGCGGAGTGCTACTTGGCATAATTTTAATGTAATTCTTCTTAATTGTGGTATGAATATTTAGATCCGAAAGATTCAAGACAAAAGTTCATATTGACATAAAAATAATAATACTTCAAGCATACTAACTAAGCAATTATGTCTTCTCAAAATAACATGGCCAAAGAAAGTTCATCCCTACAAAATCATATAATTTAGTCATGCTCCATTTTTGTCACACAAGAATGCTCTCATCATGCACAACCCCGATGACAAGCCAAGCAATTGTTTCATACTTTAGTAATCTAAAACCTATAAACTTTCATGCAACATATGAGCGCGAGCCATGGACATAGCACTATGGGTGGAATAGAATATAATGATGGGGTTATGTGGAGAAGACAAAAAAGGAGAAAGTCTCACATCAACGAGGCTAATCAATGGGCTATGGAGATGCCCATTGATTGATGTTAATGCAAGGAGTAGGGATTGCCATGCAACGGATGCACTAGAGCTATAAATGTATGAAAGCTCAAGAAAAGAAACTAAGTGGGTGTGCATCCAACTTGCTTGCTCATGAAGACCTAGGGCACTTGAGGAGGCCCATTGTTGGAATATACAAGCCAAGTTCTATAATGAAAAATTCCACTAGTATATGAAAGTGACAAAACAAGAGACTCTCTATCATGAAGATTAAGGTGCTACTTTGAAGCACAAGTGTGGCAAAGGATAGTAACATTGTCCCTTCTCTCTTTTTCTCTCATTTTTTTGATTTGGCCTTTCTCCTTTTTTATATGGCCTTCCCTTTTTTTAATAATTGCTCACTTGGGACAATGCTCTAGATAATGATGATCATCACACTTCTATTTATTTACAACTCAATGATTACAACTCGATGCTAGAACAAAAGATGACTCTATATGAATGCCTCCGGCGGTGTACCGGGATATGCAATGGACCAAGAGTGACATGTATGAAAGAATTATGAAAGGTGGCTTTGCCACAAATACTATGTCAACTACATGATCATGCTAAGCAATATGACAATGATGAATGTGTCATGATAAACGGAATGGTGGAAAGTTGCATGGCAATATATCTCGGAATGGCTATGGAAATGCCATAATAGGTTGGTATGGTGGCTGTTTTGAGGGAGATATAAGGAGGTTTATGTGTGAAAGAGCGTATCATATCACGGGGTTTGGATACACCGGCGAAGTTTGCACCAACTCTCAATGTGAGAAAGGGCAATGCACGGTACCGAAGAGGCTAGCAAGGATGGAAGGGTGAGAGTGAGTATAATCCGTGGACTGAACATTAAGTCATAAAGAACTCACATACTTATTGCAAAAATCTACAAGTCATCAAAAACCTCGATACTACGCGCATGCTCCTAGGGGGATAGATTGGTAGGAAAAGACCATCGCTCGTCCCCGACCGCCACTCATAAGGAGGACAATCAAATAACACCTCATGTTTCAAATTTGTTACATAACGTTTACCATACGTGCATGCTACGGGAGTTGCAAACTTCAACACAAGCATTTCTCAATTTCACAACTACTCAACTAGCACGACTTTGATATTATTACCTCTATATCTCAAAACAATCATCAAGCATCAAACTTCTCTTAGTATTCAAAATACTCATAAGAAAATTTTACTAATCTTGAATACCTAGCATATTAGGATTTTAAGCAAACTACCATGCTATTTAAGACTCTCAAAATAATCTAAGTGAAGCATGAGAGATCAATAGTTTCTATAAAACAAAGCCACCACCGTGCTCTAAAAGATATAAGTGAAGTACCAGAGCAAAACTATATAACTCAAAAGATATAAGCGAAGCACATAGAGTATTCTAAAAAATTCCAAATCATGTATGGCTCTCTCAAAAGGTTTATTTTGGTAAACTAAAAAGCAAAGACTTAAATCATACAAGACGCTCCAACCAAAACACATATCATGTGGTGAATAAAAATATAGCTCCAAGTAAAGTTACCGATGGAAGTAGACAAAAGAGGGGATGCCTTCCGGGGCATCCCCAAGCTTAGGCTTTTAGGTGTCCTTAGATTATCTTGGGGGTGCCATGGGCATCCCCAAGCTTAGGCTCTTTCCACTCCTTGTTCCATAATCCATCAAATCTTTACCCAAAACTTGAAAACTTCACAACACAAAACTCAAAGTAGAAAATCTCGTGAGCTCCGTTAGCAAAAGAAAACAAAAGACCACTTCAAGGTACTGTAATGAACTTATTATTTATTTATATTGGTGTTAAACCTACTGTATTCCAACTTATCTATGGTTTATAAACTATTTTACTAGCCATAGATTCATCAAAATAAGCAAACAACACACGAAAAACAGAATCTGTCAAAAACAGAACAGTCTGTAGTAATCTGTAGCTAGCGAAAGATCTGGAACCCCAAAAATTCTAAAATAAATTTCTGGACGTGCGGAATTTATCTATTAATCATCTGCAAAAATAATTAACTAAATAGCACTTTGAAAATAAAAATGGCAGTAGTTCTCGTGAGCGCTAAAGTTTCTGTTTTTACAGCAAGTTTAACAAGACTTTCCCCAAGTCTTCCCAACGGTTCTACTTGGCACAAACACTACTTAAACACAAAAAAAACTCAACCAAAACAGAGGCTAGATAAATTATTTATTACTAAACAGGAGCAAAAATCAAGGAATAAAAATAAAATTGGGTTGCGTCCCAACAAGCGCTATCGTTTAACGCCCCTAGCTAGGCATAACAAGTAAGGATAGATCTAGGTATTGCCATCTTTGGTAGGCAATCCATATGTGGCTCTCATAATAGATTCATAAGGTAATTTAATTTTCTTCCTAGGAAAGTTTTCCATGCCTTTCCTTAATGGAAATTGGAATCTAATATTTCCTTCCTTCATATCAATAATTGCACCAATCGTTCTAAGGAAAGGTCTACCAAGAATAATAGGACATGAAGGATTGCAATCTATGTCAAGAACAATAAAATCTACTGGTACGTAATTCCTATTTGCAACAATAAGAACATCATTAATTATTCCCATAGGTTTCTTAATAGTGTAATCCGCAAGGTGCAAGTTTAGAGAGCAATCATCAAAATCACGGAAACCTAACAAATCACACAAAGTCTTTGGAATCATGGAAACACTAGCACCCAAATCACATAAAGCATAGCATTCATGATCTTTAATTTTAATTTTAATAGTTGGTTCCCACTCATCATAAAGTTTTCTAGGAATATAAACTTCTAACTCAAGTTTTTCTTTATAAGATTGCATCAAAGCATCAACGATATGTTTAGTGAACGCTTTATTTTGACTATAAGCATGAGGAGAATTTAGCACGGATTGCAACAAGGAAAAACAATCAATCGAAGAGCAATTTTCACAATTAAATTCCTTGAAATCCAAAATAGTTGGTTTAGCAACATCTAGGGTTTTAATTTCTTCAATCCCACTTTTATCAATTTTAGCATCAAGATCTAAAAACTCCGAATTCTTGGAACGCCTTCTAGGTAAAGGTGGATCATATTCAGTCCCATCATTATTAAGATTCATATTGCAAAACAAAGATTTAATAGGGGACACATCAATAACTTTTAGATCTTCATCTTTATTTTCATAGCAATCCGGTTTAGCGGCCATCCTATTAACTAAGGTAGCCTGCCTATCCAAAATTTCAGCAGTCAATTTCTCAAGACGAGCAATTTGGGATCTTAAAAAATCGAATTCTTTAGACATATCATCAAGCTATTTATTCATAAAAGTCATAAAAATTTTCTGTTCCTTAAGCTCGTTTTTGAAGAAACTATTATGTTCAAATTGCAAAACCATAAAACTCCTAACGTTGCTTTCGATCTCTTCTAACCTTTTAAGGTGAAGATTACCAAATTTAGGTAGAGCCATCAAGACAAGCAAGCAAACTAACACACAAGCAAACAAAAAGCAAGCGGGCAAAAAGAGGCAAACGGGAAAGACAGGGAGGATAGAGAGAGAGGGCGAATAAAACGACAAGGGTGAAGTGGGGGAGAGGAAAACGAGAGGCAAATGGCAAATAATGTAATGCGGGAGATAAGGGTATGTGATGGGTACTTGGTATATTGACTTTTGCGTAGACCTCCCCGGCAACGGCGCTAGAAATCCTTCTTGCTACCTCTTGAGCACTGCATTGGTTTTCCCTGAAGAGGAAGGGATGATGCAGCAAAGTAGCGTAAGTATTTCCCTCAGTTTTTGAGAACCAAGGTATCAATCCAGTAGGAGGCTACACGTGAGTCCCTCGTACCTGCACAAAACAAATAAATCCTCGCAACCAATGCGATAAGGGGTTGTCAATCCCTACACGGCCACTTATGAGAGTGAGATCTGATAGATATGATAAGATAATATTTTTGGTATTTTTATGATAAATATGCAAAGTAAAATAAAAGCAAAGTAATAAGCAAAGGAAATAACTAAGTATTGGTAGATTAATATGATGAAGATAATCCCGGGGGCCATAGGTTTCACTAGTGGCTTCTCTCGAGAGCATAAGTATTCTATGGTGGGTGAACGAATTACTGTTGAGCAATTGACAGAATTGAGCATAGTTATGAGAATATGTAGGTATGATCATGTATATAGGCATCACGTCTGAGACAAGTAGACCGACTCCTGCATGCATCTACTACTATTACTCCACTCATCGACCGCTATCCAGCATGCATCTAGAGTATTAAGTTCATGAAAACAGAGTAACGCCTTAAGCAAGATGACATGATGTAGAGGGATAAACTCATGCAATATGATGAAAACCCCATCTTGTTATCCTCGATGGCAACAATACGTGCCTTGCTGCCCCTACTGTCACTGGGAAAGGACACCACAAGATTGAACCCAAAGCTAAGCACTTCTCCCATTGCAAGAAAGATCAATCTAGTAGGCCAAACCAAACTGATAATTCGAAGAGACTTGCAAAGATAACCAATCATACATAAAAGAATTCAGAGAAGATTCAAATATTGTTCATAGATAGACTTGATCATAAACCCACAATTTATCGATCTCAACAAACACACCGCAAAAAGAAGATTACATCAAATAGATCTCCACAAGAGAGGGGGAGAACATTGTATTGAGATCCAAAAAGAGAGAAGAAGCCATCTAGCTACTAACTATGGACCCGTAGGTCTGAGGTGAACTACTCACACTTCATCGGAGGGGCTATGGTGTTGATGTAGAAGCCCTCCGTGATGGATACTCCCTCCGACGGAGCTCCGGAACAGGCCCCAAGATGGGATCTCGTGGATACAGAAAGTTGCGGCGGTGGAATTAGGGTTTTCGCTCCGTATCTGATCGTTTTGGGGTACGTAGGTATATATAGGAGGAAGGAGTACGTCGGTGGAGCAACAGGGGGGCCACGAGGGTGGAGGGCGCACCTGGGGGGGGGGGTAGGCGCGCCCCTACCTCGTGGCCTCCTCTTTTGTTTCTTGACGTAGGGTTCAAGTCCCCTGGATCATGTTCGGTGAGAAAATCACGTTCCCGAAGTTTTCATTCCGTTTGGACTCCGTTTGATATTCCTTTTCTTCGAAACCCTGAAATAGGCAAAAAAACAGCAATTCTGGGTTGGGCCTCCTGTTAATAGGTTAGTCCCAAAAATAATATAAAAGTGGATAATAAAGCCCAATAATGTCCAAAATAGTAGATAATATAGCATGGAGCAATCAAAAATTATAGATACATTGGAGACATATCAACCGCAAGATTTAACCCGAAACAGAGCACCTCTCCCATTGCAAGAAATATCAATCTAGTTGGCTAAACCAAATAAATGGATCGAAGAGAAATACAAAGCTATCTTAATCATGCATAAAAGAGTTCAGAGAAGACTCAAATAATATTCATAGATAATCTGATCATAAACCCACAATTCATCGGATCTTAACAAATGCACCGCAAAAGAAGATTACATCGAATAGATCACCAAGAACATCAAGGAGAACATTGTATTGAAGATCAAAGAGAGAGAAGAAGCCATCTAGCTACTAGTTATGGACCCTTAGGTCCGTGGTAAACTACTCACGCATCATTGGAAGGGGAGCAATGTTGGTGTAGAGGCCCTCCATGATCGGACCCCCCTCTGGCAGAGTGCCAGAAAAGGCCCCAAGATGGAATCTCACGAGAACATAAGTTTGCGGCGGTGGAAAAGTATTTTTGGTGTGCCCTCTGGTCTTCGGGGAATATTTGGGTATTTATAGAACAAAGATTAGGCTTAGTGTAAGTGCATCTAGTGCCACCCCTAGTTGGTTTTGGAGTATTGACGACAAACCTAGTTGAGGGACTAATGTGTTTGTGAGAATTGCAGGATAACACAGGTAGAAGTCCCTCATTGATTCGGTTTTACTACCAGAGATGACCCCTAAAAATGTACGAAGACATTGAAGTCAATGGTGGTATATGAAGATATTCACATTGAAGACTATGACAAGAGAAGACACCACGTGAAGCCTATGGAACTCGAAGACTTAGATCTTTCGTAGTTCTCTTTCATTTGTGTTGAGTCATAGGAACCACCGTACTGTTAAGTGGGGTCCAAGAGAACCAGTCAGAACGACTGAAGTGATGCCTAACTCAAAACCTATGTCTTCGAGTGAAGACTATGAGAGCAAATCTTGTCCAGAGTTGGACAAGTCAGCTTTGCTTGTAGCCTAAGTAAAGTTGCCGTGTGAGTTTGAAATCTGACTGTTGGAACATGTCAGTTCCTTAGTGACCCAGGGTCATTTCGGACAAATCAGGTCGGGTTGCCTAGTGGCTATAAATAGTCCACCCCCTACAACCATAAACGGTTGGCTGCTTAGATTTTAGTGCACGGCTTTTGTCGTTTGAGAGCAACCCACCTCGAAGCCTTTGAGAGAGAAAAATTCCTAGCGAGGATAAAGCCCTAACCACCTAGAGCCAGAGAGAATTGGGCATCACTTAAGTCTTCTTGTCTGAGTGATCTGAAGACTTATTACACTTGAGGACTGTGCATCCTCCAGCCGGTTAGGTGTCACGTTCTGAGCATCCAAGAGACATTGTGGATTGCCGGTGAACGAAGTCTGTGAAGGTTTGGGAGTCTACCTTGAAGACTTACCAGAGTGATTGGGCGAGGTCTGTGTGACCTTAGCTCAAGGGGAATACGGTGAGGACTGGGTGTCCTGAGCTGCGTGTTCAGGACTGGGTGTCCGGGACTGTGTGTCCTTTGGTTTAAATACCTAGCCGCCCTAACCAGACGTACAGTTGTCACAGCAACTGGAACTGGTCCAACAAATCATTGTCTTCAACAAGTCACTAGTTTCATCTTCACTTCCTTTTACTTACTGTTACTCATTGTGAAGTCATTGCATGCTTGCTCTATCTTCTGTCTTCACAACGTGACTGTATGATCTGTTTGGCTTCATAACTTCTTCCTGCCTGATCCTTATTACATTGCAGCTATTTGTCATTGTGCTTTCACTCTATTGAATACTTGACCATGGCTTGCCTAGTGTAATCTAACTTCCGCTGCATAGTGATAGGCATATCTCTACTGTTTGTCTTCATAACTTCCATGTTTTGAAGACTTTCATAAAAATCGCCTATTCACCCCCCCTCTAGTCGATATAACGCACTTTTAGTTGGTATCAGAGCAAGGTGCTCCCTTGTTCTGTGTGATTCGGTTTAACCACCTGGAGTTTTAGCTATGTCGACTGCAGGGATAATCAAAGTCTCCGCTGCGTGCCCCGTCTTCGATGGTACTGAATATCCCTACTGGAAGAATAAGATGCACATGCATCTTGAAGCCATTGACATCGACCTATGGTATGTCGTCGAGAACGGCGTTCCCAAGGCTAGAGAAGGTTTCACTACTGCTAATGTCAAGAAGTTCACTCAACTGGACTCTACTGCCAAGAATATCATCTGTGGTCATCTGACCAAAGGACAGTATGGCCGTGTGAGTGCCTTGAAGACATCCAAGCTGGTCTGGGACTGGCTCTCCAAGGTCAATGAAGGCATCTCAACCCAGAGAGATCAGAGAATCAGTGTTCTTTGCAACCTCTTCAACCGCTTCAAGCGAAATGACAATGAGAATGTCCAGCACACATTTGACCGGCTCACTGACATCACAAATGAGCTTCAAGCCCTCGGCGCTACTGAGATCACCAAACATGAAATCGTCAAGACGCTGCTGAGATCACTTGATAGTTCGTTTGACATCCTAGCCCTGATGATTCAAGAACGTCCTGATTTCAAGACACTTGATCCGTCTGACATACTTGAGAGACTCAACACACATGAGTTTCAGCTTTCTGAGAAAAGAGATATCTACGGTCCAAACTATGGGCGAACTCGTGCCTTGAAGGCAAAAATTGTTTCCTCATCTGAAGAAGAATCTGACAGCAGTTCTGATGATCCTGAAGACATTGGAAGGGAACTTGCAATGCTAGTGAAGAAGTTCCAGAAATTCACCAAGAAGAAAGGTTTCAGAAAGTCTCACGATCAAGCTCAAGGAATGATGAAGCTTCTGCTCATGACTATAAGAAGAAAACATGCCACAAGTGCAAGAAAACTGGACACTTCATCTCTGAGTGTCCACAGTGGGACAATGAGAACAGAAAGAACAAGAAGAAGAGCAAGGAATATGACTCTGATGACAAGAAGAAGAAGAAATACTCAAAGTCTTCTTCCAAGTCTTCCTCAAAGTCTTCATCACACAAGAAGAGCTCATCTGGCAAGGCACGTGCGTTTGTTGGCAAGGAAATGGATTCAGAGGAGGAGTCCGCTTCTGAGGAGGCAGAGGTGGAGTCTGAGGAGGAGTCTGATTCTGGCATTGCGAGTCTGGCTACAGCATACGTCGCCAAGTCCATCTTCAACACTGAAGACAATGACTTCATCACCGACACCGATGCAAATGACAAGGACGACTCCACTCCTACCTACTGCTTCATGGCACGCGGTGCCAAGGTAAACACACGCACTACTCACTATCAAACATCTAGTGACGATGACTCTGATTGTGATTCAAAACCCAGCTACAAAACACTTGCTAAAATTGTAACTGAACAACAAAAGGCCATGGAACATATTCAAAAACTGTTAGACAGAAGCGATGATCTGTTGGGTGCTGAAATGACTCGATCTGAATCCTTAATTGAAGACATAAAAAATCTTCACGTTAAGTATCAGGAACTTGAAGATCGTCATGATACCCTCTCAACAACTCATGAAAAGCTTTCCTATGATTATCTTCAAAGGAAGCAAGAACTTGAGAAATTGAGAGCGGCTCATGAAGACCTTCAAAAGGAAAACGAGTCACTTCGCGCCGAACAGATCAGTTCCGCTCAGGAAGGATTTGAACCACCATGCCTTAAATGCATTCAGCGTGATAATGCTACTTCTGTTGCTGAATGTTCCACTGCTACTGCTATTGCAATATCTTCAACTGTTGAAGTGGTAACTAACCCCTCTGCTGAGGATACCACCGCTATTGCTAATGAGAATGCTAGGTTGAAGACATTGCTTGAAACAGGGATGTACAAAAGTCTCAAAGGACATCAGACATTATGTGATGTCCTCAAGAAGCAGATTCTGAACCGAAACCCTAGGAAAGAGGGTGTTGGGTTCGTAAGGAAAATAAATGCAGATGGCTCTTACTGGAAACCTGAGCAGTACCCCAAAACCACATGGGTTGCTGCAAAGGAATCCTTAGCAGATCCATCCAATCTATCTGGCTTCACTTGTGCTAACCCCATTATCATTGATGAATCCTTTGATGCAAACTATAAACTGTTTAAGAATCAGAATGGTGAAGTGTTTGCCAGGTACATTGGTACTAACTGCAGGAATGGACCGCCTATGAAGAAGATCTGGGTTCCGAAAACGTGTCTGGAAAATCTTCCTGTGAATGTCTTCATGACACCTCACATGAAGAAGACAAACCTCAGACCAAAGGCTTCATACGGTCCAAAGGCTTCATACAGACAGAGGACTCACCTGAGTCGCACTAACGCAAATGTTTTACAGGGAAACCACACTCAGGCATATGAATATGAGAGCGGTTCATCAAACCGCCATGTTCATATGACCAAGAACTATTCTGCCTATTCTTATGAGTACTATTGTCCGCCTGCTAGACTGTTTGCTAGGGCTTCAAAGCCAAAATTCTCAGATGCTGCACTTAGACTTATTGCTTCTAAGCCACCCTTGAAGATGTGGGTGGTTAAGAAAGCTTAACTCTCTTTTGCAGGGAAAGGTCTCCAGCAGAAAACCAAAATCTTCTGACACTATTGCTGGGGACCTTAAAAATCTTGTAGGGCGCAAGATCAAATGCCCGAATGGCATCACTATGTATTTCGTTCCTGAATCGCATGCTACTCTCCCTATTAGTCCTAATCTGGATCTAAGTTTTCATAACCCACTGGTTCGTTAAATGTTTTTGCTTCACAATTCTCTTCGTGAAGCCTATCCCCCTAACTGCACTGTAGGGTACGACACCAGCGTCTTCAGAATGGATTATTGACAGTGGGTGTACAAATCACATGACTGGCAAAAGAAGCCTTCTTATGGACTCAACCTTACGTCCATCCGACAAGAGCCACATCACATTTGCTGACACTGGTAAAAGTAAGGTATTGGGTCTAGGTAGAGTTGCAATCTCAAAGGATCAACACATGGATAAAGTCATGCTTGTTGAATCCCTTGGCTTCAACTTAATGTCTGTCTCAATGCTTTGCGATTTGAACATGGTCGTAATATTTGGAAAATATCATTGCCTGGTACTAATGGAATCTAACAAGTCTCTAGTGTTTGAAGGGTATCGGAAAGATGATTTGTATGTGGTAGATTTCTCAGCAGGGCCACACCTTGCAGTATGTCTTCTTGCAAAAACTTCAGAATGCTGGCATGAGGAACCTCCACACCCTTGCAAAGAAGAAGCATGTCATAGGCATCGAGGGCGTCAAGTTCAAGAAAGATCACTTATGCGGTGCCTGTGAAGCAGGGAAGATGACGAGGGCAAAACATCCCTCGAAGACAATCATGACCACTACTCGACCCTTCGAACTGCTTCACATGGATCTTTTTGGTCCCACTCACTACTCAACTTTTACCACTACTGCTTGCCTCTATGGCTTTGTCATTGTTGATGATTACTCTAGATATACTTGGGTGCACATAATCCTTTACAAGACTGAAGTGCAGGATGTCTTCACACGCTTCGCCAATCGAGCAATGAACAACTATGGTGCCAAGATAAAGCACATCAGAAGTGACAATGGCACTGAATTCAAGAACACTGGCCTTGATACATATCTTGATACCTTGGGCATCACACATGAATTCTTAGCTCCGTACACGCCACAGCAGAATGGCATCGTCGAACGCAAGAACAGAGCACTCATTGAGATGGCCAGAACGATGCTAGATGAATACAAGACTCCAAGAAAATTCTTGACTGAAGCCATTGACACTACATGCCATACAATCAATCGTGTTTATCTTCACAAGCTTCTGAACAAGACATCTTATGAACTCCTAACTGGCAAGAAGCCAAATGTCAGCTACTTCAGAGTATTTGGCGCAAGGTGCTGGATCAAGGACCCACATCACACCTCCAAGTTTGCACCAAAAGCACATGAGGGTTTTATGCTTGGATATGGAAAGGATTCGCACTCCTACAGAGTCTTCAATCTCTTTCATTACAAAGAGGTTGAAACAGTGGATGTGTGGTTCGATGAGACCAATGGTTCACAAAGAGAGGAACTGCCGAATGTGCTAGATGAAGTTCCAGCTAGTGAATCAATCAAGCTTATGGGAACTGGAGAGATTATACCTTCTGAAGCTCATCCTGAAGAAGAACTTATCATCTCAGCACCTGATCCACATGAAGACAATGCTCAGCCTGAAGACATTCCTCCCAACAACAACACAGATCAGCAAGAGCAAAGTCTTCGCCCTGTACATCCTCATGTTGCCAATGAAGTGCAGATTGACAGAATAATTGACAGCATCAATGCACCTGGTCCACTCACTCATTCAAGGGCAACTCAGCTGGCAAATTTCTGTGGGCATTTCGCATTCGTCTCAATTTCAGAACCCAAGAAAGTTGAAGAAGCCTTCATGGAACCTGAATGGATTCAAGCTATGCAAGAAGAGCTTCAACAGTTTGAGCTGAACAATGTATGGGAACTGGTTAAGCGTCCTGATCCACGGAAGCACAATATAATAGGCACCAAATGGATATACCGCAACAAGCAAGATGAGCATGGTCAAGTTGTCAGAAACAAAGCTCGTCTCGTTGCTCAAGGATATACTCAAGTGGAAGGCATTGACTTCGATGAAACATTTGCTCCTGTGGCTAGACTTGAAGCCATACGTATACTGCTGGCCTATGCAAATCATCACAACATACTTTTATATCAAATGGATGTGAAGAGTGCCTTTCTCAATGGCAAGATTGAAGAAGAAGTGTATGTTGCACAACCGCCTGGGTTTGAAGATCCAAAACATCCTGACATGGGATACAGGCTCAACAAGGCACTGTATGGCCTCAAACAAGCCCCTAGGGCCTGGTATGACACACTCAAATATTTCCTGAAGAGCAAAGGCTTCATACCTGGTTCCCTAGATCCCACTCTCTTCACGAAGACATATGATGGTGAACTGTTTGTGTGCCAAATTTATGTGGATGACATTATCTTTGGCTGCACCAATCAGAAGTACAGTGAAGAGTTTGGCTATATGATGCAAGAGCAATATCAGATGTCTATGATGGGGGAGCTGAAGTTCTTCCTCGGTCTTCAAATACGACAACAACGCAACGTCATCTTCATATCTCAAGAGAAGTATCTCAAAGAGTGTCTGAAGAAGTTTGGTATGCAAGACTGCAAAGGCTTCACAACACCAATGCCAGCCAAACATCATCTGGGTCCTGACGACAATGGTAAAGAGTTCGATCAAAAGGTATACCGCTCCATGATTGGTTCTTTGCTTTATTTATGTGCATCTAGGCCAGATATTATGCTTAGTGTTTGCATGTGTGCTCGATTTCAAGCGGCACCAAAGGAGTCGCATCACTTAGCTGTGAAGCGAATTCTTCGATATTTGGCTCACACCCCAACTCTAGGATTATGGTATCCAAAGGGCTCACAGTTTGATCTGGTTGGATTCTCGGATGCTGATTATGCTAGTGACAAGGTTGATCGGAAGTCTACATCAGGCACATGTCACTTTCTGGGACGATCACTTGTATGTTGGTCTTCAAAGAAGCAGAACTGTGTATCCCTCTCCACTTCTGAATCTGAATACATTGCTGCTGGATCTTGCTGCGCTCAGCTTCTATGGATGAAGCAAACTCTCAAGGACTATGCATTCATCTGAAGGAAGTGCCACTTTACTGCGACAACGAAAGCGCTATCAAGATCGCCAACAACCCAGTTCAACACTCGAAGACAAAGCACATTGAAATTCGTCATCACTTTCTCAGAGATCATGTTGTGAAGGAAGATATTGATATCATACACGTCAACACTGAAGAGCAATCGGCAGATATCTTCACCAAGCCCTTGGATGAGAAGAGATTTTGCAAGTTACGGTGTGAGCTAAATATCCTGGAATCCTCAAATGTCCTGTGATCAGGCACACATCCTAACACTTATGCATATTGATGACTTAGATGTGCAACACACGAAGTAACGTATATCTTCAATCAATGAAGACATACATTCTAAGTGTGAATACATTAATATGGAATTTGACTTCGGAGCGCCACGATAATTGTGCGCCGTGTCTGGGTCTAATACTTCCTATACGGTGGGTAACGCCACCACCAAAACGTTCTATTTTGAAGTGTTTCACTCATGGCGTTACCTTGCAATGTCTTCACATTTGATTTGGCTTCAATCTCAACATGTCTTCATGATTATCTTCACTATGTTGATTATATAGATATATATATACTAGTGTTCTGTCCTCTACAACATTCACTTGTAGCTATGTCTTCTTGGTTGAATCTTTTGAACTAAGTGAATGTGATCGGACCCTAACCTCTCTATGCTTTCTATCTCAAACTCTATCTCTCCAAGTCATATGCATTCTATTGAAACTGTCGAATGTCTTCTCTGCGTCCTTGTCAGCAGAAGACACAGAGACAACATTTAAGTCCGTTTTCAATGCTCATTTATCCACATGAAATCCGGAGAAGTAGGAACGACCACTTGACAATCCAGGCATGCCTAGGACGTGGAACTGCCCCCAAAATACCGCATGATGGCCACGTGTTACTCAGATGCAAATCGCCAGGGGCACCTGTGTAATAGCGCAGTGCCGCCCATGTAACTATAAATACACACTCACAGCGGTCATTATCTCCTTCTTCCTCCCTCGCACGAACCCTAGCGCCACCGCTAGCCCTCGACGACGCCGGCGACGAAGCGCTTCGCTGCCACAACCTCTCCGACGCCGTCATAACGCTGATCGCGGACATCGTCCTCTCCGCCGTCGCCGTAGGTGTCTTCCGTCACCAAGTTAGGGCACGAAAGATTGAACTGCTCGGCCTCATCTCCCACTCTGTCTAGCAGTTCCAAGTGTGGTAAATAAAACTTCCTTTTACAGCCCCTTTTGATCCTATGGCTCTGTCACTTTCTACCATAAGAAGTTTCTATTCACACAAGTTAGATCTCTCTCAAACTGCATCTCATAACATGCCTAGTATATTCACTTGTGCTTCACAAAGTAGTTAGATTCCTCACTTGTACTGATCTGTGGGTTCGTACAAATCTGGAACCAAATTCTTATCTGTGAGTGAATGTCTTCGCACGATGAGGTCAATGTCTTCCAAACTGATTTATCTTCAAAATCTTCTGAGAATGCATATGACCTCTTCCCCTTCCCTCGCACCTTAATGCTGTCACAGGTACATGTCCATGGGAGAATCCTTTGGTTCTCATAGTCTGCATTCATTTGCAGAGTTCTTACAGCATCACATAAATTCTCCTGAAGCCAGTTCCAGCAAGAGAAAGCCTTTGAAGCCTTTGAACGTCTTGAAGCCTTTCAAGTTAAAGTTTATGGCTTCAGAGACAGCAGCAAGGAAGGGGGGCAGACAGCGTCGTGGCGGAACATCCAGAGATCTGCCTGATGAACTTGCAGAAATGTATAAAACAGATCCTGAAGAGAGTTACGGTCAGCGCAAGACCCGAATCCAATGGATTCGACGCTATTGGGCAGAACAATGGTTCAAATACCGCTTCACAACCCAAGAGTATGCTGAGAAAAACGCCATCAAGAGACCATGGGGAGACATCCTATTCAAAAATCTTCTACCAGGTCCAGAGATGAAGCCATTGCTCAAGGCTTCTATCCATGCATGGTCCGTGGACCACAACCTGCTGATGCACACTCGTCGTCACTGCTATGGTGTCGTGACGACAATCTGTTCAAGCGCAACTTCCAGTTTTCCCAAAACTCAGCGAAGCAGAACAAGAAGAACTTTGGTTATACTTCAACCCTGGTCCCTCAGCACCATGGGCAGATGGCACACGACATGCAGAACCCAATGTCATCGGTCCTTTCGCCAACCTTGACGGCCTCATCACCTACATCGTGGTTCAAGGGACTACAGTGAATGAGCCTGCAGCTGACACTGAGTCTAATGACGCGCCTGCTGTGCCGAAGCCAAAGCAGTTGAAGAAGCCAAAAGCTTCAAAGCCGGCCCCGTCACCAAAAATCTCAAGGGCGAAGCCATTGGCAACTACACCTCCTGAAGACAGTGTGCAGTCTGAAGACCCATCACGCGTCTCCAAGCCCCAGAAGGACAAGATGCCTCTGCCTCACACTGGCGAAGAGCTAACAGCTGCTGCCATTCTGCGCAACGACGCCATTGATCTGTCAAGTGATGAAGATCTTGCAGATGACGCTCTTGAGCAGCTTATCAAGAGCAAAGAAGAAGCAGAAATCTTCAACAATCTGCCTCTCTTTGATGCCGCCATCATCCACAACTTCATTGACGAGTGGTTTGACACACCACACATCAGCTTTGAAGATCTGCAGCTGCCCATTGGCCTCAGTGTCGCCTTCCAAGACGCCATTGCTTCAGAACTTGCTATTGCCCAGCGCATTGTTGAACTGAAGCAGAAAATTGATCATGAAAAGGCTCAGTTCAAGAAGCATATGGCCAAGCTCAGCGTGCAAGAAGTGAAGAACTTCAAGATCATGATGCACGAGCTCAAGGAAAACTTTCTGAAGAAGCGTGCAGAAGCTCAAGGTTCGCGCGAGCGCATGAAGACTCTGGCTGACCGATGTGTGCAAGCCTACAATAAGGCTGTGAAGCGCAAGGCACTTGGGCGTCCTGGCATCGACCCCAGGATGGCCACGAAGAAAAGGAAGAAGCCTGCTACAGCTGAACCAGATGCACCAAGGCAGGAAGTAGTTCAAATTGTCTTCCCAACTACAATGACTGGCTCGAAGCCAAAGAGTCGGTCAACCGCTTCAGAGCTCAAGAAGACAAGAACTGTAGAGGCTGAAGCCAGGAAGAGGAAACACTCTGAAGCCTCTCCTTCTGCCCCCACTCAGAAAAAGAGAAAGATCAAGAAAGCTCGGGCTGCTCCCACAGAGCCCTTGATGGTTGAACCCCTTTCTGTAGTCTATCTTGACGCAGAACGACAACTGACAGTTCATGAGCCTGCTTCCACAGAGGCTCCTGAAGCTGAAGACATTCCAGCAGCCGACCCCATCACTGCTGAAGACATTGGTCATCATGACAATGTAGAAGATAATGCAGTCCTTCCTCACCAAGACAACAGCGAACTCATCAGCATTGGTCGTCCATTGACGCCAATTGCCCAGGATGCCTCATGGGCGGATCGCCCACAAGAGGAAGAAGACAATGAGGCCCAGCCCACTTCAACTCCATAGGCGTCATCTGCGTTATGCAGGCTTCACAAAGGTCCAAGGCCTCAAGTCTCTTCTGAAGACATTCTGGCTGCATCAGCCGAAGACGAAGAAGTACCACTAGTCTCCCCGTCTCACCAAGAAGCAGTTCTCCAGGAGAACGTGCCTGTGTCCGACCCTCCAGCTCGTCAAGTGGAGGAAGAAAATCGTGAGGCTCCCACAACTAACATTGAAGCTAATGTGGAGCCCTCCCCACCAAAAGCATCAGAAGACAATGAAGCCACTGATCCTGACACTTCTGTTCCTGAGTCTGCTGCCGATCCCCAATTTGACTACCATGTTGAGCACAGGCCTCAGGTCCAGAAGCCAATCCCCAGACTGCCAAGGTTTCCAGGTCCTGCATCAGCACCTGGTTCCTTCAACATCAATGGCTTCAAGGCAGACAATACCTTCTTCAATAGCTCCAAGAACCCCTACTCAAGGGAAAGGATTTCATCAGATCGGTTCTGGAGCTATCCTCAGCGAAGCTACTACTCATGCATCCTGTACAACCAAGGTCGCATCTTCCCGCACAAGCGCCTTGATGTTGAATCTATTGCTGGTCTGCCCTATCTAGAAGAAGCGTTGGATTGCTTCAAGCAAGTGGGTCTGCTGCAGTTTGTTACTGATGAAGAGCATTGGAATGAAGAGCTGCTGCTACAATTCTATGCCACACTTCACATCAAAGGATACAACAGAGATCCGAAGACTTGGGTCCTGGAGTGGATGACCGATAATATTCATCACGAAGCCAATGCATGTGATATCATTGAGCTCACTGGCCTGCCCACTCCAGGCGAATTTTTCGAGCAAGGCTGTCGGCTCCACACTGAAGCTATTGAAAGCATCTTTCAGCGGCCAGAACCTGATATGAGTCAAATGCTCAGCATGATGAAGCCATTGCCTCAAGATGCTCCGTATCCCACAGAGTTCTTCGTTGAATACCTTGAGTACCTGCCCAGAACCATCTATCACATCATTCGGCGGACTCTCTGGCCTATCAAAGGGCACTCTCCAAATGCCAAGATCGAGGGTGCAATGAAGACTCTGATATTCTGTATCCTTCATGGCAAATGCTTCAACACACAGGACTTCTTCATACGCCAACTTGCTGCATCAGGCTCAGATCTATTTGGTTTGAAGTTCTATGCCCCTTGGGTAATGAGGCTGATCAAACTTCACTCTGCGATCTTGTATCAGCCCTCAGCCCGCAACCATCGGATCTTCTTGCCAGATGTGGATACCTCTGCTGAAGCCATCTATCCTGACCCTGCCAAGCAACCTCTAAGTCTTCAGAATGTAGAACACCAGAGCTTCACTCAAAACATTGAAGGAATTGAAGCCATCTCTCGGGTGTATCCGTTGGCTGGCACTACACGTGCACCACGCCCTGCATCCACTGAAGCCACTGACAACACAACTGCTCAAAGACCCAAGAAGCACGCTCGTGCTCTCAATGACCGAGAGCTTCTTGTGGCCCTTCATCAAAAGCAGAATAGGCATCATGACTGGCTGAAGAGACAAATGAAAAGCCTCTTGGTGGATGTAAATCGCATTCGAAATCTTGCCACCAAGAATGCATTCGTTGCACATGAAACCTGTCGCCGCACCTGGAAAGGACTCACGATGATGTGTTCTGAAGCTGATCTCCAAGAGGATGGCTTCACAGAGCGATTCAAGTTTGACTCCACACCTCCTCGAAGGGTTGTGCTGCGAGGAACTCCATCCCTTGAAGATTCTGAGTTCTCTTCATTTGCTGCCACAGTGACTGCAAGAATCATCGAGGAAGAAGACGATGCTACATCACCGCCACCTCCTTCAGCACGCGTCGACTCTGCACCAAGCTCTTCAGCACCGCCAAACACCTCCAACGACCCTGCTGCTCATGGGAACGAGTAGAAAACTCTATGTCTTCAAACCTTTTTGGTCCTCACTGACAAAAGGGGGAGAATCATATAAGGTTGATAGTCTTCAAGCGGGTCAATATGGGCGGGTGCTTTATATTTTTGCTATATTTTGCTTCGTGCTTACATCTCTCGTGTTGCTACAGTTGGTTCTTTGAGTTGTAACACTTAAACTCGATGGTCGTCTGCTACTTGTTTGCCACTTTGTTTTGCGAAGATAAATTCCGCATGTGCGACGATAAATTCCGCAGTTAAATCATTCTGTAGACGTCCATTTTTCATTATGCATGTCATTATCTTCATATACTTTTACATGCATAGTGGATTGTCATCATAAGTTGAAGTGGATCTCCACAAGTACAACCTGCCATGTGCATTTGCATTCCAAAAGCAAATTACTTATATGCACATCTTCAGGGGGAGCCCTTGCAACTTATGAAGACAATTCCTTCCTTTACAATTTCACAAATTATATTCCCTGTTGAAAACTTCAACTAGTTTGTCATCAATCACCAAAAAGGGGGAGATTGTAAGTGCATCTAGTGCCACCCCTAGTTGGTTTTGGAGTATTGACGACAAACCTAGTTGAGGGACTAATGTGTTTGTGAGAATTGCAGGATAACACAGGTAGAAGTCCCTCATTGATTCGGTTTTACTACCAGAGATGACCCCTAAAAATGTACGAAGACATTGAAGTCAATGGTGGTATATGAAGATATTCACATTGAAGACTATGACAAGAGAAGACACCACGTGAAGCCTATGGAACTCGAAGACTAAGATCTTTCGTAGTTCTCTTTCATTTGTGTTGAGTCATAGGAACCACCGTACTGTTAAGTGGGGTCCAAGAGAACCAGTCAGAACGACTGAAGTGATGCCTAACTCAAAACCTATGTCTTCGAGTGAAGACTATGAGAGCAAATCTTGTCCAGAGTCGGACAAGTCAGCTTTGCTTGTAGCCCAAGTAAAGTTGTTGTGTGAGTTTGAAATCTGACCATTGGAACACGTGTCAGTTCCTTAGTGACCCAGGATCATTTCGAACAAATCAGGTCGGGTTGCCTAGTGGCTATAAATAGTCCACCCCCTACAACCATAAACGGTTGGCTGCTCAGATTTCAGTGCACGGCTTTTGTCGTTTGAGAGCAACCCACCTCGAAGCCTTTGAGAGAGAAAAATTCCTAGCGAGGATAAAGCCCTAACCACCCAGAGCCAGAGAGAATTGGGCATCACTTAAGTCTTCTTGTCTGAGTGATTTGAAGACTTATTACACTTGAGGACTGTGCATCCTCCAGCCAGTTAGGCGTCACGTTCTGAGCATCCAAGAGACATTGTGGATTGCCGGTGAACGAAGTCTGTGAAGGTTTGGGAGTCTACCTTGAAGACTTACCAGAGTGATTGGGCGAGGTCTGTGTGACCTTAGCTCAAGGGGAATACGGTGAGGACTGGGTGTCCTGAGCTGCGTGTTCAGGACTGTGTGTCCTTTGGTTTAAATACCTAGCCGCCCTAACCAGACATACAGTTGTCACAGCAACTGGAACTGGTCCAACAAATCATTGTCTTCAACGAGTCACTGGTTTCATCTTCACTTCCTTTTACTTACTGTTACTCATTGTGAAGTCATTGCATGCTTGCTCTATCTTCTGTCTTCACAACGTGATTGTATGATCTGTTTGGCTTCATAACTTCTTCCTGCCTGATCCTTATTACACTGCAGCTATTTGTCATTGTGCTTTCACTCTATTGAATACTTGACCATGGCTTGCCTAGTGTAATCTAACTTCCGCTGCATAGTGATAGGCATATCTCTACTGTTTGTCTTCATAACTTCCACGTTTTGAAGACTTTCATAAAAATCGCCTATTCACCCCCCTCTAGTCGATATAACACACTTTCAGTTAGAAGAGCCACGGGGGGCATGCCCCTAGGGCTTGTGGCTCCCTCGTGGGTCTTCTGGCCTCCTACTGAAGCTTCCTAGGTGTCTTGTTGTCCAAGAAAAATCGTCAAAAAGTTCTGTTCCGTTTGGACTCCGTTTGGTATTGATTTTCTGTAGAAGACAAAAACAAGGGGAAAACAGCAATTGGCACTGGGCACTAGGTTAATAGGCTAGTCCCAAAAAATGATATAAATGGCATATTAATGCATATAAAACATCAAAGATGGATAATATAATAGCATGGAACAATAAAAAATTATGGAGACGTTGGAGACGTATCAAGCATCCCCAAGCTTAATTCCTGCTCTCCTCGAGTAGGTAAATGATAAAAACAAAATTTTTGATGTCGAATGCTACCTAACATGTTTATCGAGTAATCTTTCTTATTTTGGTATGAATATTCAGGTCCATAAGATTCAAAAAAAAAGTTTAATATTGACATAAAAAACAATAATACTTCAAGCATACTAATAAAGCAATCATGGCTTTTCAAAATATCATGGCTAAAGAAAGTTATCCCTACAAAATCATATGGTCTTGTCATGCTCTATCTTCATCACACAAAGTATTTATCATGCACAACCCCGATGACAAGCCAAACAATTGTTTCATACTTTGATGTTCTAAAACTTTTTCAACTTTCACGCAATACATGAGCGTGAGCCATGGATATAGCACTATGGGTGGAATAGAAGGTGGTTGTAGACAAAAAAGGAGAAATAAATTCTCACACCAACTAGGCAAATTGATAGGCTATGGAGATGCCCATCAATTGATATTGGTGCAAGTGAGTAGGGATTTGTTGGGGAACGTAGCAATAATTCAAAATTTTCCTACGTGTCACCAAGATCAATCTAGGAGATGCTAGCAATGAGAGAGGGAGTGCATCTTCATACCCTTGAAGATCGCTAAGCGGAGTGTTACAAGAACACGGTTGATGGAGTCGTACTCGTGGCGATTCAAATCGCGGAAGATCTGATCCAAGCGCCGAACGGACGACGCCTCCGTGTTCAACACACATACAGCCCGGGGATGTCTCCTCCTTCTTGATCCAGCAAGGGGAGAGGAGAAGTTGAGGGAGAGCTCCGGCAGCATGACGACGTGGTGGTGGAGCTCGTGGTTCTCCGGCAGAGATTCGCCAAGCACTACGGAGGAGGAGGTGTTGGAGGGGAAAGGGCTGTGCCAGGGGAAGGGGTGTGGCTGTCCTCTCTGTCCCTCACTATATATAGGGGTAAGGGGGGAGGAGGAGGTGCCCTAGATTTTCCCTAGGGGAGGGGCGGCAGCCACAGGGGAAACTGTCGTGGAATTGACACGACAGATGTCCTAGCAAAAGGACTTAGTCGTAGGGCCATCGCAACTAGGAAGCTTAAAGGGGTTAATCGGGACAAAGGACACGAGAGTTTTATACTAGTTCGGCCCCTTACGATGAAGGTAAAAGCCCACGAGTAGTTGTGTTGGAATTGCTGGGGTTTTGAAGACTAGGGAGCGAATCCGCTTTGCCTTGCTTCAAGTTGTTGTTTCTTGTCCTAAGCCGCCACCCGGTCGTCCCCTTAAATACATGGGTTGACGCCTGGCAGCCTACAGAGTCCCGACCGGCTCATAAAACATGTCTGGCTCGGTGACTTCTTTTATATGCCTTTCTTTACAAGTCTTTCTTTACATACGGCGGTTTACAATATTGGGCCTCAAGCCGCCTTTGGGCTTTAGTCCTTCTACAAGTCTTAATAAACTATCACCTTGAATATTACTGGGCTTCTTTTGTAACCCGCCATTGGGGTTGACCCGACCCCTCCTGGGCGGGTCATACCTGGTAGCTATATTCCCAACATTAGGCCCCAGGTTGACTTGAACTTTGTTCTTTGTCAATCTTCAATACTTAGACGAAATCCATCTTCCTCTCTCGGTAAAAATTACATAACCCGCCATGACATCATCTTATGAAAACACAAAAAACTTCTATGACATCATCCTCAACGGATCTTTATCTTTTAATGTCTTCCGAGAATCGAGGCGTCCGTTTAGTTGGATAATCATTATTTGGGTCTTTCTCGATTTTCATGCCTACCTGTTTGCTTATCCCCTTATAAATAGGCATGACCTGGTCTTTCTCATTCTTCCCTCTCTTCGTCTTCTTCCTCTCGCAACCCGACTGCTGCTCGAGCTCCGCCGCCGTCGCAGAGCACCTTGCCTTCGTTTGAACTTGGCCGTGCATCAACCTGAATCGGTCCAGAGAACAACAGCGACCCTCCGAAGAAGATCTGTGGCTGTAAGTGTTTTACCTTCCTGCTCCTCAGATCTGCATTAGGGTTTCTAGGTTTCTGCGTGTTCTTCATAGTTCATCACAGTTTCTTTGTAGTTCTTCTACTGCAGCTTCCGCTTGATCCAAAAAGAACATATATTCATGCGGTAGTTGTTTTGCGCCCATTCTTGATACCAGTAGATCCCTTTTTCTGGTACAAAGGTCTCATTAGAACTCATGAACTCATCTGTGCTAGATTTTTTAGGTCTAGAATATTTTCCATTTTAAATGACCATTTGATCCAGAATAATATCAAGAAATTAGGAAACTTGTTTGCCTCAACACTTAGCCGATTCTGTTTCTGGTTTCCTTCAAATGTCTTTAGTCATGGCGGCTTATTACACCGGCTCACTTTTCCCTTATATGACATTAGCCCTTACTTAAGCCGCCATTACTCATTTGCACCGTCATCATTTAACTTTTAACTTCACCATTAACTTGAACCGGCACGTTACTTTCCTTTCACTTTGTCCTTTGATCATCATGCCGTCAAAAGCACCAATTGTCTGCAACTGGGTCCCTTCCGCAGTCACTGAAGATACTTTGAAGGAATTCTTCACCATAGGATTTTTGCCAGGGAAAAATGTTATGTCTTATCGTGCACCTGACCCGGACGAGGAACGACCTAATCCCAAAGAGAGTGAAGTTATTGTTTTCACTGACCACATGAATCGGGGGTTTTCACCACCCGGCTCAAAGTTCTTCAGAGACGTTCTTCATTTTTTCAAACTTCACCCTCAAGATCTTGGACCCAATTCCATATCCAACATCTGCAATTTCCAAGTTCTCTGTGAGGTGTATCTTCAAGAAGAGACGACTTTGAAACTCTTCAGAGAGTACTTTTATCTGAACTGCCAGAATGAGTGTACCAATGGCCCTAGCTTGGAACTTGGTGGAATCTCAATTCAGCGTGATAGGGCGCCGTCTTTCCCCTAATAGTCTTACCGAGTCATCCCAAAGACTGGAATCATACCTGGTTCTATTGCCAAGACAGGTGTCCAGCCAATGAAAAACCACTGCCGGGTTATCGCGCGGAGCGTCTAGATTCCAAGTTGCGCTCCCTGATAAGCTTACTGCAGCTGAACGCAAGAAGCTTATTCCATCTATTAAAAGGATTAATGCCTTATTGGGGAATGGCTTAACCAGAGTTGACTTGATCCGTTGCTGGATCTCGTGGCGGGTCATCCCTCTAAGCCGCCGAAACAAACTGATGTATGACTATGGCGGAGGCCCAGATGACTCTCTTCGTCACAACTCCGTTCAACTAACTGAAGAAGATATTGTTTCAATGTCAACCCTCCTTGTGAACGGCAAATATGAAGACTGCAGTAAAGTCGGGTTAAACCCCTTCTGCAAACTTAACCCGGCGCCAGAGGTGAAAAAACCCTGACCTCTTTCTCTTTGTGTTTTCCTTAGTAATTTTAAATACTTGCATGACCTTTGATCCTGTTTATTTGCTTACAAGCCAAATCTGACTTCTGGAAAGCCAAGTATGACCATGAAGCTGCCAAGAAGGCTAGAGCCGCCGCCATAACCGCCAGGAAGATGACCCGGAGGTCCAAGAAGAAAAAGAGCACTGCTTCGGACCTGTTAAAGCTTGACGATGATTCTGAGTCAGAGGTAGCCCTTGACTCCCTTGGCCAGTTTTTTAATAACCTTATTGACACTGACTATTACTAGGATGACACGGGGGCCAGCCAGGCCATAGAAGAAGAGGTAACTATTTCCTCCGACTCAGCCCATTTGCCAAGACAGAAACTTCGACTGGTAACCCGGAAAGTAAGGTTTTCGCACCCTTTGGCTTATTTGGACCCTCATTTTCTTTTGAAAAAGGAGCAACATGAGATCCGCCGTCAGGCCCGGAATAATGACGACGATGAACCGCCTTCCGTTTTACAACAAACTCCTTGAAAGTGCCATAATGAGGTTTCTTTCATCTTCATCTGTTGCTTTCATTAATGAATCTATTCCCTTGCCTCACTGACTTTATTTTACCTTTTACAGAAGGTTTCTCGCTCTTCTGGCGACTCATCTTAGACTCAGTTTCCGGCTTTCAAAACTGCTCCTGGGTAAGGAAAAAATCATCTTTGCTCTGTGTCTTTAAAATTGCATCATTGTACTAACTGTCTCATAAAATATTTCTTAGTGGTCAAGCCAAGTCCAAGAAGGCCAAGCTGATTAAACCGGCGGAAGACCCGTCAGTTCTTGCACCTGAACCGGCCATGCCAACTTCTCCCCCTCAAACTAAAGCACCAGAAGACCCAGCTGTTGATACTCAATAGGACCCTCCTGAGCCGTCAGGTGATGATACCGTTGTCGATCCCTCTACCGCCAGACCATCCGTTTCAGCTAACCCACCAACGTCTTCTGATCATGACGTTCTGATCACTGGCAGCAGATTTGTTGAAGCGGGGACCCCCACTGTGTTAGCCCGGCACACTATGAAACAAGAAGCCTTGGAGAAGCAGAAAGTGTGTTTTGATATCTCTCACTACACTCATTTGAATGCTAGTGACATACTGTTTGGCTATCTCAGTCATGTTCATTCCAGCCGTGAGCCGGAAATTGAGATGGTCAAGCAATTGCAGCTGAAATATGAGGTATGCTATCCATTTTACTTATACTCTGCCAACCCCCAAGTCTTCAGATGATGAACCTGAATGATCTGTAGACTTTATGATATAGATTGATACTTTCTCTCTAAGTTTTTCAAAAAGTCCAACAAAGTAGTGTAAACTTCACTTATAGTCCCCAAGGGCTGGCTCAATTTATCATAAATGAACCGGTACTTAACTTCATAACTGCCTTTTACCAGTCCCAATAAGTATTGCAATCCGGCTTAATCTTGAGAAACTTTTCTGAATATCATACATTAGCCCCCAAGTGCCATGTGCTGTTACTTTGTAAAGCACTTGGGACTTGAAATATATATGAGTCATAACAAATTGCTTTGGCAGACATTAGCCCCCAAGTGTCAAGTGGTATTGCGGTGCATAGTACTTGAGACTTGAACCCTTATAACTTTTAATTTAAGCCTTGACACACCTTTGTATGTTTTGTAGGATGCCCTATCTGAATTGGTCTCCCAATTAACTGATGCAAAGACCCGACTGGTGGATCAAGAGGCAGAAATCAAGACTGCTGACTCTAAACTCCAATTGAGTCTTTCTGAGACAAAAAAATTGAAGACCAGCTTGACGGCAAAGAAGAAATCCCGGGCCGAGGAAAAGACGCTGCTGATACAATGTGCTGAAAAGCTAAAGCGGCTCTTGAGGAGGTTACCACCGAGCTCACCGTCTTAAAGAACCGGGTGTCTCAAATGGTCTCCGCCATCTTTGGTAAGTCATCTATGTTTAATCACTTATACCTTCGTTTGACCCGGAATATAAGCCGCCTGCTGACCCTTTGTTTAAAAAATACTCGCAGGTCCATGAAGCAAAAATCTGAGCCAAGACAGTGTGACCAAATTGAAGGCGGTTTATACCTTGGTGGAGCAATTGTATACTGGCGCTCAACGAGCACTTTCCACCATCTCTCGTGCCAACCAAGGACCCAATCGGTTGAGCGGTGTCTTGAATAAGTTGTCAATCTTACCCGCCAGGTTTCAAGAGGTCAAACGATCTTGTGCCAGAGCCAGAGCCCTGACTACCCTGAGTCGCTCCAAAGCCTGGGTGCCAGATCTAGACCCGGCGGATGTAGCTAAGGGGTACCCTACCGTGAAGGAAGACGGGACTCTTTTTGAGCAAGATGACTTCATTGCCTGCATAAGGGAGTTCGACCTCAAGCTACCATTCTTGGAGATGAGACCAACATTGATAAATATCAGTCGGGTTTTGATTTGGAGAATAAGAAGATGGCGACTCCCTCTTATAAAGTGACGGATCTTATCCCGCCGGTTCACCAACATACATTTGCCCCCCGAGATTGACCCAGCCGGCTTAATTGATGATGAGGCTAAGTTCATTGCTCTGAACGGCTTTGACTGGTCCAATCCCAGCTTTCAACTAGTGGAGGGAGGTGAACCGGCCAGGGGAGAGTCATAACCATCTGAACAATCCAGCTTTTATCTTAGGACCTATTTTAAAAGAGAGAAACAATAACCTTTTGGGCTCTTAATGCCTTGTAATAGGTTAGTTTAAAAACTGCATATTTTGCCTATGCCATCGTGCATAAGATGCCGCGTATGACTCTTTGCTCCTGATGTCAATACACATATATGCGTCATATATATGGTTATCTGTAATATTTCGACTCTGTTTCTGTAGAGAAGGAAAAAAGGCTGTCCTGGCGGTTTAGCACTGGACAGGTCAGAACGCCCGGTACATGACCAATGATTTTATCATAGTAGAAAAAAAGAAACAGACGTGAAAATAAACAAGGTTGAAACAACCTTTGATTAACGAAAAAACACAAAAAAAACTATTCATGAATAACAGTCATACATGTATCCTTTGCATCTGGACTACCGGTTTATATGACCCGGGTGATAAGGTGGATGACCTAGTCTTTTTTGAGAAGTCAATGCTTCTATATGTATGATGACTATCATGCCTTGGCAGCTTATTGTCAAATAGTCAAGCCGGTGAAAAAACCGTGCTGGTCGTTTAAATTTGAGACAACAAAGACCAGTAAGACAAAATAGCAGATTGCAAACAATATAAATTAACTTTTTAACTGAAAGTTGGGGGTTTCTAATTCGAATACGATCAGTACACCGGACCAAAGGGGTTTAAGCTAAGATTCAAATACGATCATATAGCCCCCCAGTGGCTTTGGCGTTGCGCCGATCAAGAGGGTACTAACAACTATGTTCTCTTTGGTTCGAATATGACCTATGTATGGACAGGAAGCCCCCAAATGACCTTGAGAGGTTTTTAACAACCCTGATTCGAATACGATCCAAGTTGGACCCAAAAGGGGTTAAGCTATGATTCAGATACGAACAAGAAGCCCCCTAGTGAGTTTGGCTTTGAGCCGATCAAGAGGGTTACGACAGCTATGTTCTCTTTGGTTTGGATACGACCTATGTTTGAACAGGAAGCCCCCAAGTGATCATGAGGTTTACAGCTAGATTCGAATACGCTCATAAGCCGGACCAAAAAGGTTAAACTAGATTCAGATATGATCAGCTCCTTAATAGTCATTTAAATAATGAAAATAGTAAAGATATATGATGTTTGAAGAGGAAAAAGACAGAGGTCTTGCTTGATTACTTATCATAGTATATACAATGTCAAAGTATGTACATGACGAGAGTCGGTAGCTCAGGTGTAGTATGGCCGAAGCTGAGCAATGTTCCATGGCCGGCGGGTCTCCTCCTCCAACTTACGTGAGTCTTTGTGCTCTCGAACGTCGATGAGGTAATATGACCCGTTGTTTAAATTCTTGCTGACCACAAAGGGTCCTTCCCAAGGCGGGGATAGCTTGTGTGCATCAGACAGATCCTGGATGAGCCGGAGCACCAGATCACCTTCTTGAAAGGTCCTGGACTTAACCCGGTGGTTGTGACAACGGCGCAGGTCCTGTTGATAAATTGCTGATCGAGCCACCGCCAAGTCTCTCTCCTCATCTAACAAGTCAAGTGCATCATGTCGGGCTTGTTCATTATTAGCTTCAACGTAAGCCGCCTAACGAGGCGAGTCATGACGGATGTCACTAGGCAGCACTGCTTCCGCTCCATAAACCATGAAGAAAGGTGTATAACATGTAGACCTATTAGGAGTGGTGCTGATACTCCACAGCACTGAGAGTAATTCCTCTACCCAACAACTTGGCTTCCGTTGTACGGGAACCATGAGCCGGGGCTTGAGACCTTTTAAGATTTCCTGATTTGCTCTCTCAGCCTGACCATTAGATTGAGGGTGAGCTATGGAAGAAACATCAAGCCGGATGTGCTCTCGTTGACAAAACTCCTCCATAGCACCTTGGGACAAATTAGTGCCATTGTCAGTGATAATGCTGTGTGAAAAACCAAAGCGAAAAATCACCTTTTTCATGAACTGAACCGCCGTGGCTACATCACACTTACTCACGGGCTCTGCCTCAACCCATTTTGTGAATTTGTCAACTACCACTAAAAGATGTGTCTTTTTATCCTTGGACCTTTTGAAAGATCCGACCATGTAAAGCCCCCAAACTGCAAACAACCAAGTGATTGGAATCATCTGCAACTCTTGAGCCGGCACATGTGCTCGTCGTGCAAATTTTTGACATCCATCACACCTATTGACCAGATCCTCTGCATCAGCGTGAGCCGTTAACCAATAAAAACCATGACGAAAAGCTTTGGCCACAAGAGACTTTGACCCAGCATGATGACCACAATCCCCTTCATGGATCCCATGAAGTATTTCTTGGCCTTCTTCAGGAGAAACACAATGCTGAAACACTCCAGTGACGCTGCGATGGTACAACTCTCCGTCAGAGATCGTCATTGACTTGGACCACCGGGTTATCTGTCGGGCCAGGGTCTCATATTCTGGCAACTCGCCTCGGGTCATGTAAGCCAAGAACGGTACTGTCCAATCTGGAATGACATGAAGAGCCGCCACCAACTGTGCCTCCGGGTCAGGAACG
This sequence comes from Triticum aestivum, assembly GCF_018294505.1. Lineage (NCBI taxonomy): Eukaryota > Viridiplantae > Streptophyta > Magnoliopsida > Poales > Poaceae > Triticum > Triticum aestivum. Next base: position 506,590,432 of record NC_057800.1, on the reverse strand, counting down.
ACCAAATCTTCCCCTATAGGTAACTTAACAGACGGGTTATGCAAAAACACCTTAAAAGGTGTTAGGTGGCACCGGCTTACGCTGAGATCCCAACCGGCTTAAGGCATCGACCGCTTCGTTCTTCCTGCGGTCAATGTGTTCCACTTGATAACCCTTAAAATGTCCTGCAACAGTGTCGACTTCACGATGATAAGCCGCCATGAGAGGATCCTTGGAATCCCACTTGCCTGACACCTATTGGGCCACCAAATCTGAATCGTCAAGGCATCGGACCCGGCTCAGGCTCATCTCTTTAGCCATCCGAAGACCATGGAGCAAGGCTTCGTATTTAGTTGTGTTGTTAGTGCACGAAAACATCAATCGCAACACATAACAAAATTTGTCACCTTGAGGACAGGTTAAAACAACTCCAACCCCCGAGCCTTCCAATTGTCTGGACCCGTCAAAATGAATTGTCCAATATGTGTTGTCTGGCTTCTCCTCCAGTATTTGCAATTCTGTCCAGTCATTAATGAAGTCAACCAGTACTTGAGACTTGATCGCAGTGTGTGGCACATATTTTAAACCATGAGATCCAAGTTCAATGGCCCACTTGCCGACTCGTCCTATGGCTTCTCTATTTTGAATAATGTCTCCTAGAGGGGCAGAGCTAACCACAGTAATTGGGTGACTCTGAAAGTAATGCTTGAGCTTCTGGCTTGCCATGAACACCCCATAAACTAGTTTTTGCCAATGTGGATATCTCTGTTTGGACTCAATGAGCACCTCACTGACGTAGTAAACCGGTCGTTGAACTGGATGTTCCTTGCCAGCCTCCTTGCGCTCTACAACAATGGCCGTGCTGACAACACATGATTTAGCAGCCACGTACAACAACAACGGCTCTTTCTCAACTGGAGCAGCAAGAACCGGCGGCTCAGCAAGCTATTCCTTCAGATCCTCAAAAGCAGAGTTAGAAGCGTCACTCCAGACAAAGTCATCCGCCTTTTTCATCATTTGATACAAAGGCATTGCCTTCTTCCCTAACCGGCTTATGTACCGGCTTAAGGCAGCGACGCGACCTGCCAGCCGCTGAACGTCACTGATGCACACCGGTTTGGCTAGAGATGTGATTGCCTTAATTTTCTTCGGGTTAGCCTCAATACCTCTGTTAGCCACCAAAAAACCCAAGAGTTTGCTAGCGGGGACTCCAAAAACACACTTGGTCGGGTTAAGAATCATCTTCTAGACCCGGAGGTTATTAAAGGTTTCCTTCAGATCTGTTACCAAGGTTTCCTTCTCTCTGGACTTCACCACTATATCATCCACATAAGCATGAACATTACACCCAATCTGACTGTGAAGGCAATTCTGCACACATCGTTGATAAGTCGCCTGGGCACTCTTAGGCCCAAAAGGCATAGACAAATAGCAGAAGGCTCCGAACGGAGTGATGAAAGCTGTCTTCTCTTGGTCCTTGACTGCCATCTTGATCTGATGATAACTTGAATAGGCATCCAGAAAACTCAAACACTCACAACCCGCCGTAGCATCAATCATTTGATCAATACGATGGAGAGCAAAAGGGTCAGCCAGACAAGCCTTGTTCAAATCAGTGTAATCCACACACATACGCTAGGTGTCGTTCTTCTTGAGTACAAGCACCGGGTTAGCTAACCACTCTGGGTGAAAAACTTCCCAATGAACCCGGCCACCAAGAGCCAGGCCACCTAATCTCCGATGGCCTTGCGCCGTTCCTTGTTAAACTGTCGAAGGAACTGCCTGACCGGCTTAAACTTTGGATCAATGTTAAGGGTGTGCTCAACGAGTTCTCTCGGGACACCCGGCATGTCAGAAGGCTTCCATGCAAAGATGTCCCAGTTCTCACGGATGAACTCGATGAGCGCGCTTTCCTATTTTGGATCCAAGTTGGCACTGATGATGAACTGTTTGGATGAGTCGCCAGGCACAAAATCAACCATCATGGTGTCATCAGCTGACTTGAATTTCAACACCGGTTCATGCTCCGTAGTTGGCTTCTTCAAAGACGTCATGTCTGCCGGGTCAACATTATCTTTATAAAACTTCAACTCCTCTGTTGCACAAACAGACTCAGCATAAGCGGCATCACCTTCTTCACATTCCAGGGCTATTTTCCGGCTTCCATGTATTTTGATGGTGCCTTTATAACCTGACATCTTGAGCTGCAGATACACATAACACGGTCGAGCCATGAACTTGGCGTAAGCCGGTCGTCCAAACAGAGCATGATATGGGCTTTTGATCTTAACCACTTCAAAAGTTAACTTCTCAGCCCTGGAATCATATTCATCCCCAAAGGCTACTTCCAGTTCAATCTTACCAACTGGGTATGCCGACTTACCAGGGACAACACCATGAAAAATAGTGTTGGATTGTTTAAGACTCTTATCAGTCAACCCCATCCGACGAAACGTCTCATAATAGAGGATGTTGATGCTACTGCCTCCATCCATGAGCACCTTAGTGAACTTATATCTACCAACCTGAGGTGCCACCACCAAGGCCAAGTGACCCGGATTATCAACCCGGGGAGGGTGATCTTCTCTGCTCCACATAATAGGCTGTTCTGACCACCTCAAATAACGTGGAATCGCCAGCTCAATGGCATTGACAACCCTCTTATGAAGCTTATGGACCCTCTTGCATAAACTAGTGGTAAATACGTGGTACTGTCCACTATTCAACTATTTTGGGTTACTCTGATACCCGGATTGTTGTTGCTGATTATTTTGGCCGGATTGATGATTATAGCCACCCTGGCTACCTGGATGGCCCTGACCGTGAAAATTGCCCGCTCCTGAACTGGCGCCCGGGCCGTGAAAGCCGCCTCCGCCTGAACCGCCGCTAGGTTCGTGGCTACCATCGAACATGTTGGAATTTTTAAACGTCGTCATGATCGTACAATCCTTCCACAGATGGGTAGCTGGCTTCTCCCGGGTGCCGTGTCTCGGACAAGGTTCATTCAGCAGCTGCTCGAGGGTGGGACCTGACCCGCCTGACCGAGGAGGTGGCCTACCCTTGCGCCCTTGGTTGTTGCCCTGTGTATTGGTGTTAGCCACAAACTCGTCAGCCTTATGTTTATTACCGCCTTGATTCTCCGGGTTATGCTAGTGACCCTTGTTGTTGCCATTCTTCTTTCCCTTCCCTGCCTTTTCTTCATCAGACGCGGGATCCTTGGCACTGTCAGAATCAGCATATTTGACCAATGCCTCCATCAACTGGCCCATGTCATTGCAATCACGTTTGAGCCGCCCCAGCTTCTGCTTCAGAGGTTCAAAACGACAATTTTTCTCCAACATTAAGACCGCAGAGCCGGCGTCCATCTTATCAGACGAATGTATTATCTCCTTGACCCAGCGCACCCAATGTGTCATGGATTCACCTTCCTCTTGCTTACAATTAGTCAGGTCCACAATTGACATAGGTTGTTTACACGTGTCCTTGAAGTTCTGAATGAACCGGGGTTTTAACTTGGCCCATGAGCTGATGGAATTGGGTGGCAACCCTTTCAACCAAGTGTGAGCTGTTCCATCCAACATCATAGTGAAATACTTAGCCATTGCTGCATCGCTGACCTCCAACAGCTCCATTGCCATCTCATAACTTTCAATCCATGCCCCAGGCTGCAAGTCGGTCATGTAATTAGGCACCTTGCGAGGCCCCTTAAAGTCTTTTGGCAAGCGCTCATTACATATAGCCGACACCAGGCAAGGGACACCTCCTGTTCTCGTGGCTACTCCTGCCTAAACAGAGGTTGCCGGATAAACCGAAAAAGCCTGATGAGCCGCCTACTCAACTGCCAATTGAACCGCCCGCTCCGCCTCTTGACGGATTCTCTCCTGATCCTCCAAGTTAAGGGCTCCACCCTGCGCCGGCTCATGCCTGCGCGGTTGATTACGGCGTTGAGCATTGCTCGACATAGCGGCTAAGTCCATATGTCTGCTATAGCTCGGGCTCCGGCTTGGGCGAGGGGTTGAATGGATTCTGTCTCGACTGTAAGAGTACGCATCCTGCTGTGCCAGAGCTGTCTGAAGAAGTTCCCTCACCCTTCATGTTTCAATTGCTGTTGGAGAATCGCCTTCCATCGGGGGAGCTGCCAAACGAGCCGACGCAGCAATGAGATTCTCCAAAGGGTTAGAAAAGTGACCCTATGGTATTGGTGTGTAATGAGGCGGAGCGGTATTCATACGAGGTGGTTCCATGGCCCACGGTTGGACCGGCGCCCCAGCCCCGGGTGTCGTGATCCGGTTCGCCTCCGGCGGGTTACTTGGACCAGCCCCAGGTGTGTGGAAAAGGTTCCTAGGATCGTACGTCAGAGGTAGACGTGATTGAGTTTTCTGGTGCCTTCTCCTCATGACCTCGTTTGACGTGTTCAGATCCACCGAGAGCCGGAAAGTCTCCGCTTGAAGCTGCTGAGCACGAGCATCCAAAGCCGCCCGCTCCGCGGCCATCCTGACCTCTTCTGCTGCAAAATCCTCCTTGGCCTGTGCCCTCTCTTCGCGTAGCCGGGCCACCTCCGCGTCATGCTGAACCTTATCCGCCGACTCCACTATAGCAGTCAACAGAGCCGTCAACTTATCCATGAGGTCTATTAGCATCTGAGTCGGGGGCGTGCGGGGTCTCCTGACCCGGCTACTGCCGACCCGGTGGTTATTGCTGCCGCAGCCATAGAGTTCTGCCCGCGTTGAGTGCCAGCCATGAAAACTCCGGCTTGATTCGGCGGCTCAGAGAGGTCCGGAATACTGCTGCCATTGGAACAGCCCCCAAGCACGCCATCTTGTAGCTGATGCAAAGAATTTGTCTCTCCTGAGGATGACTCACCGTCGGAACAGATGGCCGTCACACCGCCATCCACTGATCCTTCAGAGAACTCACCTCCATGGATGCAACCCATGAAGGCATGCCTTATGGCAGGCTGGGCCTGAGCGGATCTCACGCGCTGAGCCGTCTCGATGAGGTTGGTGCAGACATCCGGCTCAGGGCCTGACTCGCCGATCCGGCCGATGAAGACATGGATTCCGCCAAAGGGGACCCGGTACCCGTACTCAATTGAGTCGGCCTTGGGGCCCCAGCCTTCGTCATCGATGTAGATCTTGCCGCGACGACTCTTGGTCATCCGGCCCACAACATATCCCTTGAGCCCTTCGAAGTTGCCCTTCAAGAACTCAAATCCACCGCGCGCTGGCCCCATGGTGCGCGCCAACTATCGTGGAATTGACACAACAGATGTCCTAGCAAAAGGACTTAGTCGTAGGTCCATCGCAACTAGGAAGCTTAAAGGGGTTAATCAGGACAAAGGACACAAGAGGTTTATACTAGTTCGGCCCTTACGATGATGGTAAAAGCGTACGTCTAGTTGTGTTGGAATTGCTGGGGTTTCGAAGACCAGGGAGCGAATCCGCTTTGCCTGGCTTCGAGTTGTTGTTTCTTGTCCTAAGCCGCCGCCGGGTCGTCCCCTTATATACATGGGTTGACGCCTGGCGGCCTACAGAGTCCCGGCCGGCTCATAAAACATGTCCGGCGCGGTGACTTCTTTTATATGCCTTTCTTTACAAGTCTTTCTTTACATACGGTGGTTTACAATATTGGGCCTCAAGCCGCCTTTGGGCTTTAGGCCTTCTACAAGTCCTAATAAACTATCACCTTGAATATTACTGGGCTTCTTTTGTATCCCGCCATTGGGGTTGACCCGGCCCCTCCTGGGTGGGTCATACCTGGTAGCTATATTCCCAACGGAAACCCTAGATGGGTTTGGGCGCCCCCACCCCTAGGAAACTTGCCCCCAAGCCGGGAGGGGCGGCTGCCCTAGGGGAGGCACCCCCACCTCTCTAGGTTAGGTTAGATGGGGTGGGAGGGGCGCGCAACCCCTTAGTGGGCTGGTGTGCCCCCTCCCCTTGGCCCATAAGGCCCCCCAACGCTTGTCGGTGCCTCTGAAACTCCTTTCGGTCACACTGGTCGTCACTCGGTACTCCAAGAACAATTCCAAACTCCAATACCCTTCGTCCAATATATCGATATTCACCTCCGGACCATTCCAGAGTTCCTCCTCACATCCAGGATCTCATCCGAGACTCCGAACAACCTTCGGTAACCACATACTATTCCCATTACAACTCTAGCGTCACTGAACCTTAAGTGTGTAGACCCTACGAGTTTGAGAACCATGCAGACATGACCGAGACACCTCTCCGGCCAATAACCAATAGCGGTATCTAGATACCCACATTGGCTCCCACATGTTCCACGATGATCTCATCGGATGAACCACGATGTCGGGGATACAATCAATCCCGTATACAATTCCCTTTGTCCATCGGTATGTTACTTGCCCGATATTCGATCGTCGGTATCCCCATACCTCGTTCAATCTCGTTATCAGCAAGTCTCTTTACTCGTTCCGTAACACATGATCCCATGGATAACTCCTTAGTCATTGAGCTCGTTATGATGATGCATTACCGAGTGGGCCCAGAGATACCTCTCCGTCATACGGAGTGACAAATCCTAGTCCCGATTTGTGCTAACCCAACAGACACTTTTGGAGATACCTGTAGTGCACCTTTATAGCCACCCAGTTATGTTGTGATGTTTGATACACCCAAAGCATTCCTACGGTATCTGGGAGTTGCGCAATCTCATGGTCTAAGGAAATGATACTTGACATTAGAAAAGCTCTAGCAAACGAACTACACGATCTTGTGCTATGCTTAGGATTGGGTCTTGTCCATCCCATCATTCTCCTAATGATGTGATCCCGTTATCAATGACATCCAATGTCCATGGTCAAGAAACCACAACCATCTATTGATCAACGAGCTAGTCAACTAGAGGCTCACTAGGGACATGTTGTGGTCTATGTATTCACACATGTATTACAATTTCTGGTTAATACAATTATAGCATGAACAATAGACAATTATCATGAACACGGAAATATAATAATAACCATTTTATTATCATGAACACGGAAATATAATAATAACCACCATAACCGGATGCCGTTAAGCTATGGGGTCTGTTTTTGAATCCGATAACCCTCTAACAGCCACGACCAATGCCGATTTTCCACGTGTAAAATTCTCATTGGTCGACGAAACCACGCGTCAGCTCCGTGTTGGCACAGGTGTCATTCATCCAACGGTCGAGATGGGCCTATAATATGTTGACACGTGGACGGGCCCAAAAGTGGCCCATAAAGTTTAAATGGGCCAGCCCAACTAAAGGCCCACAAGATTTAATGGACCATAATGGGCCGGCCCAGCTAAAGGCCCACAAGATTTTGCAGACCATAATGGGCCGGCCCAGCTAAAGGCCCACAAGATTTAGCGGACCACAATGGGCCAGCCCAGCTAAAGGCCCACAAGATTTTGCAGACCATAATGGGACGGCCCATCTAAAGGTCCAACATTCTCAGTTAAGGCCCGTACGGCTAGTGTCAAATCGTCCCGTCAATGGCCTGTCCTAAACTTGTCATCATCGCGGTCACTTCTGGACCGTTAACAATCCGCTAACTATATGGGCCGAATTACGGCCCGGTGTATTTCCGGCCTGTTAAAGGTCCTGCTTCATTTGGGCCCATTTACAGGCCATTGAAACTTTCGGCCCATAAACGACCGTGAAGGATTTGGGTCATATTCGGCCATGTCTGACATTCGTCCTGTTAGAGGCCCACTATAGATTTGGGCCACTTTCGGCCTATTGTGATTTTCGGCATGTTAACGTCGGACGAAATCCATGGGCCATATGTGGCCCAACGTCACATCGGGCCCATTAACGGCCCATATAAAAATGACAATAATCTAGCCCGACCAACTTCTGGCCTGTTAAAGGCCCGTGTATTAGGTCGGTGCATTTACAACCCGTCCGAATTTCAGCCTGTGAAAGATCCACAGCGTAAATGGGCAACCATTTCGGCCTGCTAAGACCAGTGGGTTATTTGGCACAATCAGGGCCCAATCTCATTTTCGGTCTATTAAATGCCCATGTTTTTTATGGGCTCAAGATATTTACACATGTAAACGGCCTATTGTTACTGAGGGCCCAAATTATGTTTAGGCCTGTTAAAGGCTCACTATGGTCACAGGCCTACCAGAAAAATATGAAAGCTTATGCTGATTTAGGCCCAAATATTTTTAGTGGGCTACATGCAAATTTCGACCCATAATCATTTTTAGCCCAATTGGAATGGGCCCGATGAATGTTGTCATATTGGGCTCCTACGAAGCTTTCGGCCGAATACATTACTAAGATAAACCTACAGTCCTACACTGTACAAAAATAGCATCGTAATTACTGCAGCCTTTGGCAGCATCATAAATGTTGTATCACAACAAAATAAATTCCAACCATACAACAAAAGGCCTGTTGGCATAAAGTTTACAGTCCTTGCAGATAAAAGCACCATCATATGTATAGAAGCACAGATCATTTGACTTGAGTGCTAATATTTCAGGTTGTAGAATCTGATGGAGCAGCACGATCTTCATCTTTTTTCCGCCATTGCTCTTTAACAACGAAGCGAATGTCTGATAGTCTGGTTTCAAAACCATTCATATCTTGACGACATTTGTCAACCACTATTCTTGTTTCCAAAACGACATCCATTAGGGATTGGACTTGTGTCTAGCAGGAAGATTTTGTTCAGTAGGCGATTTGGACGAGGTTACCTTGACAACCAACCCAGGATTACGCAGGAAGGTGCTTTTTGCACTGTTAGTGGAGAGATATTGATGAACTGCAGCAAGAGGTGACATTGTGCCTGTGGTAGCCTCGTCACCTTCAGGTGGTTGTGGCTATTCAATCATTTGTTCCATAGCTTCCTGTAAGTTTGAACTTGTAGATTAGTGTACCAGATAAGTTACTAATGAGACAAAAACAAACAAAGTAGGTTACACATTTATACATAACTTATTTTGGTGAACTACTGTAATACATTAGCATGTATTGTAGTGCCAACTACATAATAAAATCACTTTCGGAACATATGTCCATGTAGCATGCCTAATGTATTGTCTATTTCCTCACATTCGTTGACATCTAAGGATAAAGAGACATGGTTTAAAGTAGGATGAACATAGTATGACATCATTCATATCATGGGCAAACAGATATAAAACAAACATGCTATTTTATCATTGTGTGCGCACGTGAACATAACAACTAGATTATAGATCAAGACCAAAAGAATATCCTTCATCTCTTTAAACCATGTAAGGTGAAATAATACATTAAGACAACTGTGTATAAAAGTGAACAGAGTAACTGACATTGCCTGCAAACCAAGTAGTTGAATGAACACATAACAGTACCAATCAGTTCAAAGGCAGGAGGAGTAAGCACTTACAACAGCGGCTTGAAATGGTGTGCTCATGCCCTTCATCTTGCTGGTGTGACAATCCTTGAAGATTTGCACTGCATTCGGTTCAGGTTCTTTTTGGTCCGCACAGGCTTTCCTCTGTATTTGGAACAAGTCAATATAGATACGATAATATGGCACAGAAAAAAGAAGGAAGTAGCAACTATTTACAAGAGCCTCGCAGTGTGCAATATAGCTACGAGATCCTGTTGTCTGTTGGAATTTCACTTTAGAACAGTTGCTCTTGTTCTTCAAACATTTAGCCTAGAAGAAAATACACTTGTAAGGCACATACATAAATACAAGTTCAATATGTGGTTTGATCAAATACATATAGCCTACCTGATACTTTGGATCAGACCAGTGTTTAACGAGGGCTGTCTAGTCTTCATCTGTAATATATTCCACTGGAGATGTTTGGGCGATTTCATTATTAGCCTTTCCTTCAAAGTGAGATTTTCTAAAATGGTACCGATACTGTCGCAGAGCAGACTAAAAAACATGAGTGCATGCTTGTTTAGTTGCATCATCTTTCGGATCCAACTTGAACCTCATCTGTTGAAAAAAAGAATGTGAGTCTTATTAGGAGGAAGCTAGAAAGTATGGGACAGAGAAAGACAATATTACTAATTGCGATGAATAACATGACTTACGGATAAATTGTCAAGGAAGGTGTTAAACTGGGTGTTGTCTTTCTCATTCCTGTACTAGATCCACATTGGGAGGATACGTGCATGACACCTAATGGCAACGGTTGCCTTTGATACTAACTTGGCTGACTCTGCAGCATCACGTGGCCTTTTTAAACCTGCCTCAAAATGGATCTCCATTCTTCCTCCTTTAGATTTTGTTAATCTATCAAGCATTATCCCTGATGTCTGTTTCCGCTTGCGCCCTAGTGCTAGTTCAACAACGAATATAGAAAGTGTTAGTGTACATCAAACTGTGAGAGTACATATAAAGGAGCATGCAACTGCAGCTTGACTCGGTCAGGTACCATCTTGGTGTTGATGCTCATGAGGTTCATCTGATCTTGCCAAGTCTTGTTGTGTCAGCAGTGCTTCAGAAGTAGTGTTAGGTGTGAAGGCAGCTTGGGAACTGGCCAGTTTCGGAGCAAACGAACGAGTAACTCGTTGAGATGCTGGTACAGTTGAAGCGGATGCTGCAGCTGGCGGAGCAGGTGATACTGTCTTTGTAGATTTAGCCGGTCGACTTGGACCTTCTACTGCACTATAAGTACCAGCAGAATCTGGACGGCAGATCCTTTTCCGTTTCTCCCGACGACTAACACCACTCCCTACTATATTATTTTCCTTGCTCTTTTTTGACTTCGCCATGTCAAGCCATACCCATAACACAAAAGAATAAAATCGCTCTTCAAAACTCATTGATGCATGATACAGACAAGCAATACTTTGATGTAAGACAACCGTATGAGGATAGAATATGTAAGAAAAATAGAACATCATGACATATTCACAGCTACGATGTGTAAACTAAGCAGAAGGATTTTCAAGAAAATAGAAGTAATGCAAGCTAGACACCATATGAAAGATGCAACCAATATTACTCTACGATGGTGGAGTACGGGAGATGAACTCATCATGTAGACTTGGGACTTCAACTTCATTAGCAGTAGCAGTGGAAAATCTAGAGAGTTTCTGTTTGCGTCGGTGCGGAGGACCACCAACATCCCCTAACTTACTCTTTTCCTTCCTATTTTCTGATATTGCCTTATGAAGTCAAAACCACAAGAAGATGAATAAAATTAGCTCTGCATAACTGGTTGATGCATGATACAGACGAACACTACTTTGATGTAAGGCAAGCGCAGGATAGGAGGATGGAATATATACAAAAAAAGACAGCGTTTCATATTCACACGTACAATAGGAGGATGGAATATGTATGAAAAATAGTAAGTGGAAGGCATTTCAACAAAATTAGAAGAAATGGAAGCTAGGCGCCATATGAACATGCAACCAATATGACTCTATCAGGTAAAAAGTGTCTCGTCGTAAGTGCCATTTCAAGAAATTAGAAGTAGTACAAGCTAGAAGACAATGCAAGATGCAACCTACATCACAGTCCCAAGTTAAATGTGTCTTATGGGTAAGTGATCGTTGCAGGTATAAGTTGTAAGCTACGCAGATGCAATTCAACATAATCATAAGCAATACAAACTAGACATCATACGGAAAATGCAACCACATATAACAGTTCCAAGTTAGAGCAAGTCCCTGTGATGGTGGAGTAGGGGAGATGTGCTCATCATGTACACGTATGTTCTAGAAACAGGAACACATGTCATATTCACAGGCATTATGTGTAAAGTAAGCAGATGCAATTCAACAAAGTTAGAAGCAATACAAGCTAGACATCATACGCAACATGCAACCACATATAATAGTGCCAAGTTAGAGCAAGCACCTGTGATGGTGGAGTAGGGGAGATGTGCTCATCATCTACACATCTACGTTGACTGTCTAGCCTTGTGTTGTCTTGCGAATCTTGTTGGGAGGATGGCGGAGTAGAATCTGTAGAGACCCCCTATTTGATTTGCTCCGAAGGACCACCATTATCCACTGCCAGACTAATTTCCTTCAGCTGTAATGATTTTGCATTGTGAAGTCAAACCTATAAGAAAAGGGAATAAAATTCGTTCTTCAGAACTCATTCATGCATGATACTGACGAACACTACTCGGATGAAAGTCAAACACATGATGCGAGGATGGAATATGTATGAAAAACAGGATGGCGTGACATATTCACACCTATGATGTGGTAACTAAGCAGAAGGCATTTCAACAAATTAGAAGCACTGCAAGCTAGACACCATATAAAAGATGCAACTAATATCACTCTGCCAAGTTCAAACTGTATGGAGTTTCAACAAATTAGAAGCAGTACATGCTAGAAATCATATGCAATACACAACCAATATCACAGTGGCAACTTAAAGGTGCCTTATCATAAGTGACTGATGCGGGATATGCAAGAACAGTAGTCTGATGTAAGAACATCGTGTGATCAGATATAATATGTTCTAGAAACAAGAACATATGTCATATTCACAAGCATTATGTGTAAAGTAAGCAAATGCAATTCAACAAAGTTAGAAGCAATACAAGCTAGACATCATACGCAACATGCAACCACATATGATAGTGCCAAGTTAGAGCAAGCACCTGTGATGGTGGAGTAGGGGAGATGTGCTCATCATCTACACATCTACGTTGACTGTCTAGCCTTGCATTGTCTTGCGAATCTTGTTGGGAGGATGGCGGAGTAGAATCTATAGAGAACCTCCATTTTAGTTGCTCGGAAGGACCACCATCATCCAATGCCTTGCCAATTTCCTTCAGCTTTATTGATTTTGCATTGTGAGGTCAAACCGACAAGAAAAAGGAATATAATTTGCTCTTCAGAACTCATTCATGCATGATACTGACGAACACTACTCTGATGAAAGGCAAAGTCATGATACGAGGATGGAATATGTACGAAAAATGGATGGCTTGACATATTCACACATATGATGTGGTAACTAAGCAGAAGGCACTTCAACAAATTAGAAGCACTGCAAACTAGACACCATATGAAAGGTGCAATTAATATCACTCTGCCAAGTTAAAACTGTCTCGTCATAGGTGGCGTTCATCAAACTAGAAGTAATACATGCTAGAAATCATATTCAAGATGCAAACCAATATCACACTGCCAACTTAAAGGTGTCCCATCATAAGTGACTGATGCAGGATACACAAGAAGAGTAGTTTCATGTAAGAACATGGTGTGATAGACAAATGTAGTATGTACCAAAACAGGAAAGCGTGTCATATTCGCACATATCATGTGTAAGCTAAGGAGATGCAGTTTACACTAATTAGGAGCAATACAAGCTAGACACCATATGCAACATGCAACCAGATATCACACTGCCAAGTTAGAGCAAGCACCTTGGATGGTGGAGTAGGGGAGCGGAGACTTGGACAATGCACTATCAGTACAAGGAGAATCGGTACAGATGCTCCATTTACGTTGCTGCAGAGGACCACCATCATCGCCTTCATTACTCTTTTCCTTCCTATTTCTTTATTTTGCCTTGTCAAGTCAAACCCACAAGAAAAAGGAATAAAATTTTCTCTTCAGAACTCATTGATGCATGATACTGACGAACACTACTTTCATGTACGGCAGACACATGATAGGAGGATGGAATATGTATGAAAAACAGGACGGCGTGACATATTGACATGTATGATGTATAAAGTGTAAACTAAGCACAAGGTTCTTGAACTTGTTAGAATCAATGCAAGCTAGAAACCATATGAAAGATGAAACCAATATCACTCTGCCAAATTAAAAGGGTGCCCTAACAAATGTATTTGACCAAATTAGAAGAAATACATGGCAACAGGCTAGAAATAATATGCAATATGCAATGAATAAAGGTGACTCATCGTAAGTATTGATGCAGGATACAAAAGAGAGGTAGTTTCATGTAAGAACAAGTTTAACACATAGATGTAGTGTGTACCAAAAATAGGAAGGCATGTCATATTCATAGGTATAATGTGTAAACTAAGCAAATGCAATTTACCCTAATTAGAAGCATTACAAGCTAGACACCGTATGCAACATGCAACCACATATCACACTGTGAAGTTAGAGCAAGCACCTGTGATGGTGGTGTGGGGGAATTGCGGTCATCAACTAGAGAGCTACGTTGACTATCTTCATTTAGCCTTGCTGTTTCTTGAGAATCATGTGGGGAGGATGACACTGCACTCTTTAAATGAGTATGGCGTCTCATAGTAACCCACTTGGGTGACTGTCTCATCATAAGTGATTGATGAGGGATACAAAAGAGCATTAGTTTGATGTACGAACATGGTTAATAGACATATGTAGTATGTATCAAAAACAGGAAGGCATGTCATTATCAAATGTATAATGTGTAAAGTAAGCAAATGCAATTTAACCAAATTGGGAGCAATACAAGCTAGACATCATATGCAACATGCAACCACATTTGACAGCGTGAAGTTAAAGCAAGCACCTGGGATGGTTGTGTGTGGCACTTGAGATCATCAACTACAGAGCTACGTTTACTGTCTCCAACTTCTGACACTGCACCCTTTAGAGCGCTAAAACGCTTAGTGCTTATCTTCGAATTACACTGGAGCGACTTCTGTCTTTTCTTTTCTGCATTCATCAACACCGCGCCAGAGTCTGAAATACCCATGCATAAAAAAACAATAGTGTGAGTATGGGTGAAGTGTGTGCACAATTAGTACAGTGTAAAGGTAGCGGATAGCAGGTCGGTGAGAAATAAATGACGGGAGACATATGATAGCTCTACGACATGCATGGCACACTAAATTACTACAGGATTCTATGAAAATAATAGTCGACTGAAAACAAATAGGTCAGTCCATTTTTTCTGCACCGTCCGATGTACAAAGAACGGGCAAATCGCCTTCATCTACCTCCAGCCAGTCAGTGTTTACGATCTTCCTTGAAACGCCAGCGACCACCGGCCCAGTCCCCTGCCTGCGCCCTCCCCTCGACCTCACCACACCTCCGTGCTTGGCACCGCCCCCCGGCCATCCATTCAAGCCCCGCCGACCTCTAGATCGGGCGCAAGCAGCTCCTGCGCCCCACACCCCTATGATAGACACCGATGCACCGCTTCCTCGGCGAATAGGCGGACTAGGTGCTCCGCGTGCCTAAGCGGGTGTTGCTTATTTTAATTGTGGTTCGACTGACCCTGAATTGAAATCCAGGCGGGCTACTGACCTCTAGCAAAGGTGAAAAAGTAAAGTGAGGAAACCTTGTGCATTTAGTATCACGAAGAAGATGCAGTAAGAAGCGCTCAACTAGTTTATTTCGTGGGATGTATACGGTGTGAGAAGAGGCATAAGGTTTGCACGAATAGGGGAAGATGAGTACCTCTTTCTGCTGGCAGTGCTGTGTCCTCCTTCTGTTTTTCCAACGATCTTCTTGTGGTTCGCTGGAAACGAGAAGTTGTGGAGGACGGTGGAGCCTTGGACGAACCCATGGCCAAGTTGTTGAGTGTGGTGCGGTGGCCGTCTATCGGTGGCGGGGAACCAGATCTGAGGCGGCGAATGACGGCATAGCGGGAACAGCTCCGGTGCGGTGGACGGTTGCGACAGTGGAGCGGCAGCAGTTAGGCGCCGGACGACGTGGTCGGAGTGGTTCTGGTATGGCGCACGTCAGTGTCGGCGTCGTGGAGGCAGCTCTACCTCGGCTTTAGCTGCTAAGTCCTTGAGGGTGTTGCAGTTGCGTTGGACGACGATGTCGGGGTACCAGCTCTGGTGTGATGGAGGAGGGCGGCGGTGGATTGGGCGCTATGGGGTGGAGGACGGAGGAGGCTGGGGTTTCGCGGCTGGTGGAGAGGGCATTTTGGCACCCACGGAGTATGAATGGGGAAACGGAGGGAGGCGGGTAACTAAGGGGGAACAATGTTTCGGTTTGGGACACGCTTGTTTGAAATTTGGGGAAAGTTACAAACTTTGCCCCCATCTAAAATTTCGGACATATTGCAGGTTGGGGGTAGGATAGTAATCTCAGGTCCCAAATGTGGGCGGGATAGATTTCGGCCGAGCGCATGGGTGTTTAGGCGCCCACGGCGTATGAATGCTTCTCGGAGGCGGTTGAGACTGGCGTCTTGGTGAAGTTACAAACCTACTCCGGTTTAGACCTTTGGACATCGGGCCGATAGGCTACACGGGCCAGAGTCAGGATAGTAATTTCCTACCACCAAACATTAGTCTCGCGTGGTTTCGGGTGACCAGAGGCCTATTTGGCGCTTCGTTCAATATTTGGGAGCAGAAGCATTAACGTTTTCGGTTCTCTTGAATTGAACTTTCAGGATTTGTCAAACTTCACAAATCTTTACTCCTGAAAATCCTAAAGCTACGATTATTTTGGAATGGAGGGGGTACATTTGAATATACATTGTACACGAGTATATATTAAAAAATATGCAACTTACCTCAGTTCATGCATGGTTCCAGATATAATCTCCTTGGTTGCAAAAAAAAAGTTAGACATGCGTATGAATATATATAGCATGTTCAAACGCACAACAAAGATTGATGTCCCCTTTTACATCTGATTTACAAATGCCATTATCTCGGGTTCAAATAGATGAATGCACTTCCTATGAATTCAAATCTTCAAAAAACCCTTTATGTTGAATTCAACATGTATTCTGTTTCGTAGCTAGCAATTTGGAATGTATCCATGCAAGTGACAAATGTATAAAGTGCTTCACACTAACAACATGGAGTGCACTAATTAATGTTTATACATGAATTGCAAAAGCATCCATTGCCTGTATTTCAAACCGCTCTCACTCTATGGATCGATAATATGAAATAAACACATGCACATGCTAGAATTCAATAGAGTATGGGTGTCTGGTAGACCGATTTTCGTCCATACGCAATTTGCAAAATTCATGATCTCATCCAAAAATAATAATGCCATTTATATTTTAATTTAATGTGTAGAACCGCCTTTTACACATATATGCACTATGCCTTGGCCCGTTCTCACGAACGCACTATATATCTCTCTATCTACCGCATAAGTGCACACACTTTATATGCATCGGCATTTCTCTTTCACACATGCTCACAATCTCTCTCGTGGTGTCGGGGAGTCTCACGCACATGCTCTCTCTGTATCTCTCTCTCTCTCTCTCTCTCTCTCTCTCTTTCTGACTACTATGTACCACTCTTTTCACTAATCTTAGTTGGAAAACACTATTTTGCTCACATGCATATATATACACACGCACGGTCTCTACTAGCCCTCTATACGCACATATACGTGCCTACGTGTCTCCCGCATGCACATTATCTTTAGGCCTCTCTCACACACATTCCCCCCCCCCCCAGACACACCTCTCTCTTAGTAGTTGGCAGATATGATTCCATCATATCATTCGTTAGGATATCCCTGACTGTTAGGCTAGATGGTAATACGAGGCAAAGTTTTACCCTAGTTCGGACCCTTGCAGTTGAGGAAAAAGCCCACTCATGGTACTGTATATTAGTGATAGGGTGTGTACAAAGTACACGTGAATACCAAGCATTGTGCGTGTGTGTATACTATCGACGAACTAGCCCCCAAGCTTCTATAACATACTAGGGGTCTAGGGTTACAAGTCATATATAGTCGGCTTATCACCAGTGGGGATAGAGTCCTCCGCGGTAGCTAGCTTCGTGTTGTAAGTCCTCCACATGGGTCTTCGTATAACGCGTCTCGGTCCAACCTATGTGGCGCAGGATGGAACCGACCCATGAGTCCTCATGTTGACCCACCACAACTAGAAATGATGTGCCCACCACACCACACACGCAATCGGCCACTAAGAAAATAAGCATATACAATAGTACAATGTTATACATGAAAGTTAATTGCATGGTGCATCCAAAAATATTTGTTCTGCATTGTGAATGTTTATATATTCTCCTAAAATATTAGTCACGGGAAAGAGAAACGAAGGGCATATCTCTCCTTGTCTCCACCGGACACCCCCTCTTTCTACACCACTTTCACGTACGCACACAAACTATCTCTCGGCCATCTAAAAGTATGCATGCCCACGACACATTCACGCGTGACGGTCACTGTATTTCAAGCTAAAGCACTATACGGTCACTGGACTTCAGAATATGCTCATTACGGTCACCGTATACATTCTCGTGGTGATCATACGGTATCTAGCTCACGATACGTCTCCCTATTTTCTTGATGACACTGACGGACTTTGCATTCTATGCGTGCTCTGTATTTTGTTGACGACACTTACAGTCATTGTATTTGAAGCGAAAGCACGATATGGTCACTGGACTTCAGAATAAGCTCATCACGGTCACCACATACATTTTGTCGTGCTAACCAACATGTGGTTGGATGGTTAGGAGGACAGTGGTTTCTCGAGCCCACCAGGGATAAAGTCCCGGTGCTCGCATTTATCCTGGGTTAATTTCAGTATTTTCCGGCGATGTGCGTTCAGTAGGAGGAGACGTTCCACTCGACTATGAGGCACCTATGGTGACTTCGTAAAATCTCAAGATCATATGCTGGCTCACTCTCTCGAAGGTGCTCATAGGGGTAGGGTCTGCGTGTGTGTGCTTATAGCGGTGAGTGCTTGCGCGTATATATGAGCCCTTGCGTCTGTACCGTGTTAAAAAAATACATTTCATGATTATACGGTCATTGGCTCACCCGTACAACTCCGTATTTTGTTGATGACACAATCAATTGACCAGTCAAACGTTCCACGTGGCGCAACTAGTGTTGCACCATCGGGGCGCGTAACCGTGGGGCCCACCTGTCAGCCCGTATATGAAAGAAAGAAATGGTAGTTTGAGTCTGTATTGTGTTAATAAAATACATTTTAGGGTGATCATACGGTCACTGGCTCACCATACAGCTCTGTAATTTGTTGATGACACGACGAATTGACCAGTCAAACGGTCCACATTCAGCAGCGCACATTACCATAGGGCCCACCCGCAAGCGCGTATGTGAAGGACAAAAAAGGTAATAAATTAGTGGTCAGTGGGTACTCGAAGTCGTGAGACCTCTGGTTGGCAGTCGCCGGCGGTGGGGGGGGAGGGCGCGTTGATTGGGCGGTGGGGTGGGGATCGTCGGAGAAAAAGCTCGACGTGGGGAGGCCTAGAGGGATGGCCGGTGCGGCAGCGGACCGGTGATGGGGAGTGGTTTCGGGGCGGGCGGGGCGGCATGGCGGCGCGGGCCGGCCGCGGACGGTGAGGGCCGGCGGTTCAGCCGGTGGTGGCTGGCGGCTCAGGGGGGTGGAGTTTGATGATAAACTGCAGGCCCTTGATTTCGTATCCAACGGCTGGAAAATCTAATGACCAAAGATGGAAAAGGCAGTCGACTGACGTGTAGTCTCACCCCGCACATACACATGTACACACGCAATACACGCACGCATGCAGGCGTGCAACACTGACACGTACACATAACGAACACACGCACGCATGCAGGCGTGCAACAGTGACATGTACACATGCACTCACGAACACACGCACGTACGCACACAAGCATGCAACACTGAAACGTACCCTTGCACGCATGCAACACTCGCACGCCTGCATGCACACAACACACGACGCAAGACACACGCTCAACCTATACGTGCATGCGCCCTTTGTTAAGGACATGGATTGTTACGAGTATTAATCAATATTATCTGTGATAAGCAGAACATTGATGTTTGCAGCGGTCTTTATGAATCACAACATATCGAACGGGCTATGAACATAGTAGGCTTATCCACATGAAAAGGATGACGTCACACTCAATGAACAATCATCGGTTTATGAAATGCCCGCTTCTGACCGCCCTGGCCCACCAAAGGTTCCTCTGCTGTGTGTTGCCCTCATTGGGTCACTGACATGCAAGCCATGTACCCAAAGAGCCCACACGTCAGTGGAAGAATGGTGCAGTGTCCTACGTCAGAGTCGAGGGCACGACTCGCTGCACGCCCGGCTGAACACGCCTCCTTGCCGCATTCAAACGCCTCCATGAAACCCGCCTGTGTGGAAGCCGAGAAACCCACTCTGGACACACGTCCGTTCATGATCGGGCCGGCATTAAATGCAACACCGGCCGAGCTCCTCTCGTCCACCATCTATTTAATCTCCTATTTAAACGAGGCCAAATGCCGGCCAAGAATCGCACACCTCCGCCGCTCCCCTATCTTCTCCTTCACCATTTTGTCCACTCTTACAATGGCTTACAAAGAGTAGTTATTCTGCACAAGCCATTTGTCTAGGTTTGTATCTCTCACACACACCCACATAGGTGGGGGACATGCACGGAGAGAAGAGGTGCACGCACGACGCACGTACTCCCGTCTCTTTCCCAACCACACCCGCACGGGTACACTGTGGAGCTCATTTCTGTACGAAAAGGCAGCTCATGTGGTAATTTAACCGTGCACTGGTTGTCCACTTGGTGGAGGGAGGATTGTCTACCACGGGTGAAAAAACAAATTGCGACTTGATGCGTTATGTTAAAAAAGAGGCAAACCATGTGGGGCCTACCTTAGAGGCAAGGTTCTATACATTGGAGTACTTTTGATGTGTCTCGTCAACTCGCAGAACAAGGAGAAGCTTGCATAGTACTCCGTCTCCCCGCCCACGGGCACGGTGGCTCGCAGGATGAGGTGAAGCTTGCTTACTAGTAGTAGGACTATACGCCTTACGCCCGCTCCCTCGCCCATGCGCGCGGTGGCTCGCAGGACGAGGAGAAAATTTTACTACTCCCTCCGTTTACTCCTCGTCCCTACTACCTTGGTTAGAGAGATTATCATATTGTTTGGAATATACATTTCCTTTAGTACTCCCTCCATTTACTTATACAAGGCCACTATAAAAAATACATTTTGCATCTATACAAGGTCACAAATAGTAATCAAGACAAAAGTTACTACTCCCTCCTTTCCAGTTTATGGCTCAATTTCAAAATCTCTCCAACCAAGGTAGACGGTGAGTGGTCGAATTAATTTCGTACTCCTAGTCTGCACAAGTAATTAGCATGCTCGTTTTTCTCAAGAAGTTATGTTTACTGAGGCATTAATTAGAACGAATGCATGAATGACCACTAAATTTCCATGAACTTCTACATGCATTGGTGAGTTTTCTCTTGACACTGCTTGCATCGGGTGATCTAACGCACCTCGAAATCCAACATGTGATGGTACTACTACTACTAGTAGTAGAATTGAGACTTATAAAATGGAAAAACGAATGTTTTTAGATGAGCCATATAAACCCTAGTGGGTACGTACTCCGTAAAATCAGATTTTCCCAAAACTAAGTCGCTCAACCTTTATTTGCTTGTTTCCCTTCCTGCCTCCTTGCCTCAAACAGACTATGCCAAACTCCCCTGCCTGCCACGCAGGAAAAGACCTGCCCTCGCCTTTTTTTAGTCCGGGTTTGTATCGATGGATTGCGCGCAACATCAAAAACCCAAGCCGTGTATTGTACTCCTCCGTCGACGCTCGCTTTCCTGAATTCTATACTTCCTGTTGCCGACATGTGGGACATATAGAAACCGGGTCAATGTGTCAAGCACCAAATAACAGTGCAGAACAGCAGGGGGACGCACCCCAGTCGTACCGCCCCAGCAGTAGTAGTAATGAACAATGAGACGTCAAATCACAATGCCGCACCTTCCCAGATGGACGAAGCAACCATTATTTCACACTTCGGTTCGCCATCATCTCAAACCACGTAGTATTGCTTCTGCCTCAAGAGGGACACGCGCATCGCCTTGGTACATCATGACACGTGGGACCGCATGACAGGCCATGCTCCCCCGCCGATCGCTCGGTAAAATAACCTCATTTTTACTACTATACTTCCTCTGTATCGGTTTACATGGCATGCAAGCCATTCTAGGTTGAGAATTTAACTGGCTATATATGTGATGAATAGTATATGTTTAGAAACTACATCTGCTTAATAATCCAATGACATACTTTTTGTGACATAGTAACTCATATTTAGTTAGTCAACTGGATGACCTAGAACTACGTGCACGCCCTATAAACCGAGACGCCTAAAAAAGAGACGGAGAGGGTAGTTCAGTACGTATCTTTTTATATCAATATAGTCAGGATTCACCAAGGAGCAAAACTAAGTGGTACGCTGCACCTGTCGTGTTGGCGTAGCAACTCAAGCAGGGTTAGTCTGCACACGAAATGGTGACACACTTAACAGGACCCCTTTGGCCAATATGTGGCTCATCCACCGTCTTGTTCC
Organism: Triticum aestivum; assembly: GCF_018294505.1. Lineage (NCBI taxonomy): Eukaryota > Viridiplantae > Streptophyta > Magnoliopsida > Poales > Poaceae > Triticum > Triticum aestivum. The sequence continues at coordinate 506,568,218 of NC_057800.1, read as the reverse complement.
ACATGCGATTCACCAAATTACAGTTCATAGCATTGGTTGGAATTGTAGGCACCCTGGTCATAGCACCGCAGTAGTAGAAAATGAGTGATGAGGGGTCAAATCACAAAGCCCCACCTTTCCTGCATTAGGCTGGACGGACAAAGCAACCATCATTTCACTCTAGGGTGCAAGAGCATAAAGAAAAGAGAAAACCAATGATGCGTGCGTCAGCTACCTAGGGCACCCTAGAGTAGGGGCCTCCACTATAGATCATTTGTTTTTTGAAAGCGCCTCCACTACAAATCGGCCTCTCCCTCATCCTCTTGAAGAAAACTGATGATGCGTGCGGCGGTAGGGTTTGTAGGAGTACTACTACGGCGTGCAGGGCCATGTCATAGTAAATGGGAGAGGGATTGAGTTCGAGTCAATGCCTTAAATATATGTGGGCCACTTGGTTTTAGGGGAACGAGGCAACATTTTGGGTTCGGGGACCAGTGGAGATATAGTACGTACAAAAAATTGTGGACGTAGGTTCGACCGAAAGGCAATGATGCATGGGCCCTGCATTTTGATATACCCGGGGCCACGTGAAATTTGCTACTCTATTTAAAACTAGTAAGGTACACATGCATTGAACGCATGAGATTTTGAAACCAAATTATGAATAAATACACACTATAGCATGTAAAGCTTTGAGTCATATATGCATGATGTAGATGTTCGTATAGTTCTTATAGTTCATCTCATTCAAAATCAATTAGTTTTATAAAAATGTTAAGATTCATGGGGTTGCGCATTGTAAAGCATAAAGTAAAAAACAAATAATGGCAATTCATTTAGAAAAAAATTCAATTATGATACAGAAGATTCTAGAACAAAGGAGAAGTGCTTGTGTTTTGAGGTTTGTGCATTATGCTTAAGTTCAACCATGGAGTCTTCTAAATTGTACATGTGGCAGATCTGGTGGAATGTTGATGATATCCAACAGCCAGTAGTGCTCGGATTTTCCATCTCCACACTGTCGGGTTAGCTTCATCCAGCGACCATCTTTCAAAGTTATTTGCACACTATATAGTTCTTGTGCCATAGTTGCATGTCTTGGAAAAAAAGCTACTAGTGGGTTGTACTAGCTATTTAGGAATAGAAGATGTATACATGGAAGTTGTAGGGAAAGAGATGACACGGAGTATCTTAATTCCTATGAGTAGGGATTGGAAAAAAGATGTCATTTGGTTCACATCATAGGAACTTTTCTATTGAATCTAGAGATGACATGTATCTCAATTCCTATGAGGAGGGATTAGAAAAGAGATGTAATTTGGTTCATATCATAGGAACTTTTCTATTGAATATACGCTAATGTTTATTTTACTTTGAAATTATGGGAGTATAGGAATCCATTCATATGAACCAAGTGGCTCTAAAGCTATAGAAATGATATCATGTTTATTTCCTTTGAAATGTGGAGTATATGAATCTATTCCTATGAACCAATTTGCTCTAAAGGAAAAAATCCTATAAAATCATATCATATAGAGTTCCTATGATATTCCTCCACACCAAAGGATGGTTGAAATTTGTCAGGACCCCGACTCGATGTCACATCGATCTAGCCGGTAACACTTCATATCACTTTGCGGCCTCACGCACGGTATTCCCACGGGTGTCGCCTTACCTTTGCCCGGGACCGTTTGCGCCTTTTGGCTCACGTATATGATAGTGTCGCTAGCATCCATATGATAAAGAGCCCGGGCTGACATGGCTAGTCGTAAACCCAAAGTGGCACAGACTTACAGGGACAGGCATTCATGACCCAGCTTCGAACGTGTCGGTCATCAGCAAGTGGGTCCGGGCTATAGCACTGGGCTAGCAGGACTCCGGTACTCAAAGCGTGACATTTCCCCGAAGGGACAGACACGTATATGATAGTGTCGCTAGCATCCATATGATAAAGAGCCCGGGCTGACATGGCTAGTCGTAAACCCAAAGTGGCACAGACTTACAGGGACAGGCATTCATGACCCAGCTTCGAACGTGTCGGTCATCAGCAAGTGGGTCCGGGCTGTAGCACTGGGCTAGCAGGACTCCGGTACTCAAAGCGTGACATTTCCCCGAAGGGACAGACACAGGAACGAAGAAGGACACATGCCGGCCAGCCTAAGTGTTCCAGAGCAGTAGCAAGCTACCATGGCTCAGCGGTAACACTAGGAGACATTTCCCGGTAAGAGAGGCTACTAAAGATAAACAACTAGATAGTCAGATCCCACACATACCAAGCATTTCAAACATACACACAATATGCTCGATATGTGCAAATACAACGAAGCATCACAACATGACTCTATGACACAAGTACTTTATTTAAGGCTCAGGGAGCCATACATATCATACACACAGGTACGGGTCACACGACCCAGCATACAAGTCATACAGTCATACAAGCCAACAGCGGAAGTAACTTGTCTGAGTACAGACAACTAGTAAAATAAAAGAGGCTTGGAAGCCTAACTATACTATGTGGTCCATCACAAGCTCAGGGTCACCACCTGGGTCTTTAGCCTACTCGTTGATGTCAACGTCTACATAGAACCCATCAGAAAGGGTTGCAGCGTCTTCTGTAAAAATGTAGATTATAGCAACATGAGTACAAAGGTACTCAGCAAGACTTACATCAGATCCTACATACATGCATAGTATCAAGAAGGGTTGGTGGAGTTATTGCAGCAAGCCAGCTTTGACTCCTGGCTAGACTATCCTACGATACTCCATTGAAATAGTTTTGCGCACTCGAGTCCACTATTCACCACTTCAATACACTACCGAGGATCCACCTCCGTCTTCCTACGGAAGAGCCATCCTCGGCACTCACACTTATCTTGAGGCTTTTAATAGTTTCCATTTACTTGTCTATGAACTGTATAGGCAACCAAGTAGTCCTTTACCGCGGACGCGGCTATTCGAATAGATCATGATAACCCTGCAGGGGTGTACTTCTTCATACACGCTCTCACCACTTATCGTCGCTTACACGACATGTACTCGGCAACCTTCAAGCGGAAGCCCAACGTGGGTGTCGGCCACGACCTACCTAATCACCTAAGCCTCCAGTCCAGGTTTATCGCCTATTCAGGTTCCATCCGCAGGGAGTCCGGCCGAGGTTTCCCATACGGCCCCGAACGATGTGAACAGGGTTCCCGAGATACCTAACGGGTATTCGGTACACCGTGCCACGTACCTACCGCATCACAGCCCACCCCTACGGTCAGCGCTGTCCACGGCCTCCAGTAGGCTACAAACACCAGAAACTACTTGCAACTCCTGGACGGAGAACTGGGGTGAATAAGAAGTCGAGAGGGTCCATTGGTTTCGGGCCCAATGCATGGTAGTAGCTGATTCTTAAATCACACATACAGATCTCAGTGCTTAAGGTCGGCTTCAATGAAACAACCCACCATGTACTCCTACATGGCCTCTCATCGATACCTTTACCAAATCGTGTTCACTACACCACTCTCATTACCGACATAATCATTTCACTCTAGCCCATCACCCAGATGAACCAGACCTGACACAACTCTAAGCATAGCAGGCATAGCAAGGTAGGAACAACACATACATATGGCTCAATCAACTCCTACACATGCTAGTGGGTTTCATCTAGTTACTGTGGCAATGACAGGTCATGCAGAGGAAATGGGTTCAACTACCGTAGCACACAGCAGTTTGAATCGCGTTGTCTTAATGCAGTAAAAGAGAGCAGGAGCGAGAACATGGGATTGTATCGATATGATCAAATGGTTGGTTGCTTGCCTGATGGTTCGTTGCACGGATACGATTCCTCGTTAGGGTAATCACGGTACTCCTCGGGGACAGATCCTGTCGCAAAGGATAACGATACACAGGCATCACCAAACAATGTGCAACAATATGATGCATGCATGAAACATGGCAATATGGGTGTGTTGGGCTAATGCAGCTAAAACCAGAAGTGTTTGAGCAAATTTGAATCAAAGATTCAAATTCCAAATTTAAACATGGCCTTTTAAAGTGCCTTTTCTTGTTCTGATTAAAACATCAGCTTAACTTGTTTGATCATGCATGAAAATGGTACAGATGGATAGATTGGATTTTTCTGATCATTTTTCATATATTATTTGTCCAATTTGGAGTTACAGAATAAAAGTTATGAATTTTTGAAGTTTAAATAATATTCTGGAATTTCCTGATTTAATTTAAATCCAGAAATTCAATTACTGCGTCAGCCTGACGTCACCGTGACATCAGCAGGTCAACAGAGCTGGCTCGGGTCAAACCTGACGTGTGGGGTCCACACGTCAGTGACCAGGGGCTAATCCCGCGTTGACCCGGGGCTGGTTAGCTTTGACTAAGCCCTGGGGACCCACTGTCAGCGTCTGGGGGTGGTGGATTAGTGGTTAATCATCTAGGCCACGTCAGCTCGCCGGAGTTCTGGCCGGCGGCGACCAACAGTGCGGCGGCGATAGTGGTTTTGGACGTTTTGGCCACCAAATGGAACGTGGCGACCACCGGAGTGAAGCTGAGGACGACCCGCGGCTCTTGGCGGAGTCCGTTGGGGTCGGGGTGGCCGGAGTCGACGGCGGCGAGCTCGGCTGCGGCCGCCGGGGTTCGGTCGTGCACGGGAGTGGTGCTGGAGCTCGAAGTCGAGCAAGGTGAGGCGCTAGGGATGCTCTACTGGTTCCTGTGAACGCGTTGGACTCGCCGGGGTGACCAAATGGTCACCGGAGCTACGTCGACGGCGAGCTCGGCGACGGCGGAGGTTCGGCCGTGGTGGAGATGCAGCTACGGTGAGGGAACGAGGGGAAGGAGAGGGGGAAACGGCTCGTGGGCTCACCGCGGTTGCAGTGGGCGTCGAAGTGGGCTCGGGGACGCGCTGGAGACGGCGAATTCGTCGGCGACGGTGGTCGGAGTCCGAAGAGGGGAACGGCGACGTGGCGGCGATGCAGGGCTTCCGGGGACTCGTGGAGCGGTGAGGAGGAAGAGGGAGTCGAGGCGGAGCTTCTGAGCTACTCGGGGGAGCGAGGGGTGGCCGGAGTCAGTGGCTACGGCGAACGGCGGCGACGGTGGTGTTCGGCCGAGAGCGAGAGAGAGCGAGGGAGAAACGGGGGAGAGTGAGCGAGAGCAGGGGGGATCGGGACGGCTGCGGGCGTCGTCCACGCGGCCAGGGGGCGTCGGCAAGCAGGAGGTGGCCGCGCGGCCGCGCGCGCGCGAGCACGCAGCAGCTTCGGGGCGTGGGGAGGAAGACGACGGGGAGCTACAGTGCTGGGCTGGGCCGGCCAGCTGGCTGGGCTGAACAGGGAGGAGCCCAGGTAAGCTTCTCCCTTTTAGTTTTTTTCTGTTTTCTGTTTTATTTAATATTTCTGTAACTTTGTTGAATTAAATAAAATACCTAGACAACTCCAAAATTCACCAAACTACTCCTGGTCCATAGTTGGATTATTTCCAACATGAAACATTTTAGTTTGGAGATATTTGAGCATTTAAATATTTTATATTATTTTAAATGCCCAAATTCAAATAGTTATAATTTAACTCAAGAACCCTAGGATGGCCTAGAAAAGTGTGCACCATTTTTGGCAGAGGTTCTGAACCAAGGCTAAAATGATGGACATTTTAGAAGGGCATTTCAGGTTCATTGAAGAATTATTTTAGTAAACCCTAGTTGGTTTTCAGAGGGGACTGGGGGTTCTGTCATCCCCATTTCAAGTTTCTGATGCAAAAGTAAAACATGATGCAACACTCTAATGCATGACTAGCTAGGGTGTGACAAAATTGCTGCAGGTGATACGATGGTGTTTCTTTGTAGACTCCTCCCCCATCTTTATAGTTACCTCTCGAAGATGAATGAAATGATATATACAGGGTATTCTACATGTGCAATTTGGTACATGAAAACTCGGTAAAAGTTTGCGAGGTTCAAATTTTCAATAAAGCTATATGCACTGCATTTTGGAACGGAGGGAGCATACGGCAGTTGCTAACACTCACGTGGAAGATTTGTGTGTAGGAGGAGTGGCTGTTCTGTTAAATGACATGGCAAAACTGACACTGTCAGATGCCGATCTAACGGTTCTTATTGCGTTCGTCAGGAAAAGGATTGTGGTGAACGTTTGTCGGATAATGATTTACGGACACATGCATTGCAATGATACGTGCCCCCCTCTCTCACGCACACGCACTCTCACGAGTCACGACTCTCCCGAGTCCTCTCGCACCCACCGTCTATCTGCAGGTAGACGTCACACACATATGTGCTCTTCACACCCTACCCTCAGAACTTCTAAAAAACAAAAGACGTCGCGCACATTTTATTTTAGCTCACACGTCACACACTTATACTATTACTCTTATGGCGAACATTCTTTGGGCATAGTATATTGTACTCTCACGAAGAGAAGCGGTGTACGCACGCACTAGTTCTCTCACACCCACTCGCGGGTACACGTAGGAGCGCATTTTTTGAAGCTGGTACAACAAAATCACTCCACTATATATATAAGCAGGAGCCTTAGCGCTTGCTTTACTAGGGTTCCTCTCATTCACTCTCTCACGCTCTCTAGATCTAAGCAAGACATAGGTGGCCACACTCTCTCTCAGCTCACGGCTGGTCACAAATCCGGCCGGACAACCTCGACCGGGGTAGGGGTGTAGGTGCATCATTCACGCTATCATCGGCAGCGAGGGAGGAGACCAACGGCTGCCTGCGCATCCCGATCGGCGGTCATGCCGTTCTCTCCGAGAGAGCGTCGACTTGGGAGGGCCTCCGACCCCTTCTTCCTCCCTGCGGTATTGTGGCCAAGATGCGGCCTGCCGACGCCGTCTCTGCCACATGCCGCCGACCCTCAGCTATATATTCCTTCGAAACCTGCCTTGCTCTACTGCCCCAGCTCCCCACTTGGCTTCGTGTGGATCTTTTTCTACTTCCGTCCGCTGTTCCAAAGCCACGTAGACTTTTACTATTATTAGAGGTAAAGCCAGTTCATACAGTCGACCCTAAGAGTTGGTTCAAACAGGGAAGAAAGTGGGAAAGCTGTAGCATGAATCTAGGACTTGGTTCTATGAGGAAACGGGGAAAAGTAGTAGATACTGGCTACCCAACCGGTCTCTTGGTTGAAAAGATGAAGAAAGCATGGTGGATGGCGAAGGGTGGGGGGAAGTGGACCTATCTCTTGGTTGAAAAGGGAAAGAAAGTGACGGGTGTTGGGGGACAACGCAAATGAGAATGAGCAGGTCTAGATTTCCTGTGCTCACATAGGAAAATGTCACCGAGGATATAAAAAATGGGACAAATGCAGACATGTTGCCTGAGTGTTTGCCGCTCTCGGCAACCACATCTGCCTCACCACTTTATGCCCCTACTTTCCCTACGCCCATATCGCTACCGTTAATGTAAAATAACATGAAGCATTAAGCAATGCCACCTAATGTCACTATAAGTAATGGTCTAGTGCCGTCGATAAAATTGAAGCAATGCCACCACCATTTTATGAAGTGCTTCCGTCTTGCTTTATTTCCCATGAATTGTGTTTTTGCAGTTACACTTAAATCTCACACCGCTAACATTGCTTCATCCCAGTGGAACTGCACAAATTTGATTGCACATTTACTGATGATGTGCTACTCTCATGACAGTAATACTAATGCTATTGTTCTGCATGTTAATCTAGTGGCAGTGTTGATATGATGTGATACGTCTCCAACGTATCTATAATTTTTGATTGATCCATGCTATATTATCTACTGTTTTGGATGTTTATGGGTTTATTATACACTTTTATATCATTTTTGGGACTAACCTATTAACCCAGAGCCCAGTGCCAGTTTCTATTTTAACCTTGTTTTAGGGTTTCGAAGAAAAGGAAAATCAGACGGAGTCCAATTGACCTGAAACTTCACGGAACTCATTTTTGGAAGGAAAGAAGCCCAGAAGACTTGAAGTGCACGTAAGGGAAGCTTCGAGGAGGCCACAAGGTAGGGGGGTGTGCCCACCCCCCCTGGGCGCCCTCCACCCTTGTGGGCCCCCTGACGTACTTCTTCCGCCTATATATCTCCATATACTCTAAAACTTCCGGAGAGCGTAATAGATCGGGAGTTCCGCCGCCAGAAGCCTCTATGGCCACCGAAAGCCAATCTAGACCCGTTCCGGCACCCTGCCAGAGGGGGAAATCCCTCTCCAGTGGCCATCTTCATCATCCCGGTGCTCTCCATGACGAGGAGGGAGTAGTTCTCCCTCGGGGCTGAGGGTATGAACCAGTAGCTATGTGTTTGATCACTCTCTCTCGTGTTCTTGAGGTGATACGATCTTGATGTATCGCGAGCTTTGCTATTATAGTTGGATCCTATGATGTTTTCTCCCCCCTCTACTCTCTTGTAATGGATTGAGTTTCCCCTTTGAAGTTATCTTATCGGATTGAGTGTTTAAAGATTTGAGAACACTTGATGTATGTCTTGCCATGCGTATCTATGGTGACAATGGGATACCACGTGAATCACTTGATGTATGTTTTGGTGATCAACTTGCAGATTCTGCCCATGAACCTATGCATAGGGGCTGGCACATGTTTTCGTCGTGATTCTCCGGTAGGAACTTTGGGGCACTCTTTGAGGTCCTATGTGTTGGTTGAATAGATGAATCTTAGATTGTGTGATGCATATCGTATAATCATACCCACGGATACTTGAGGTGACATTGGAGTATCTAGGTGACATTAGGGTTTTGGTTGATGTGTGTCTTAAGGTGTTATTCTAGTACGAACTCTAGGGCTGTTTGTGACACTTATAGGAATAGCCCAACGGATTGATTGGAAAGAATAACTTTGAGGTGGTTTCGTACCCTACCATAATATCTTCGTTCGTTCTCCGCTATTAGTGACTTTGGAGTGACTCTTTGTTGCATGTTGAGGGATAGTTATGCGATCCAATTATGGTATCATTGTTGAGGGGACTTGCACTAGCGAAAGTATGAACCCTAGGCCTTGTTTACTATCATTGCAATACCGTTTATGCTCACTTTTATCATTAGTTACCTTGCTGTTTTTATATTTTCAGATTACAAATACCTTTATCTACCATCCATATACCACTTGTTTCACCATCTCTTCGCCGAACTAGTGCACCTATACAATTTACCATTGTATTGGGTGTGTTGGGGACACAAGAGACTCTTTCTTATTTTGTTGTAGGGTTGCTTGAGAGAGAACATCTTCACCCTACACCTCCTATGGATTGATAAACCTTAGGTCATCCACTTGAGGGAAATTTTCTACTGTCCTACAAACCTCTGCATTTGGAGGCCCAACAACGTCTACAAGAAGAAGGTTGTGTAGTAGACATCAAGCTCTTTTCTGGCGCCGTTGCCGGGGAGGTTAGCGCTTGAAGGTATATCTTTAGATCTTGCAATCGAGTCTTTTAGTTTCTTGTATTATCACTAGTTTAGTTTATAAAAGAAAACTATAAAAAATGGAATTGAGTTTGTCTCATACGCTTCACCTTTTTAATATCTTTCGTGAGTATGATGGAAAGGATAATTGTGCTCAAGTGCTAGAAGAAGAAATCTATAAAATGTTTGGCACTAAGTATTTGAATGATGAGCATGATTGCAATGTTGTTAGTATGAATTCCTTGAATATCCATGATGCTAATGATATGCAAAGCCACAAGCTTGGGGAAGCTATGTTTGATGAAGATGATATTTTTTTGTCCCCCAAGTTTTGATGAGAAAATTTATTATGATGAAAGCATGCCTCCTATTTATGATTATATTGATGAAAGTAGATTTGGAAAGGTCATGACTTTATTTAGTAATGATTCCACTATTCCGGAAGAGGTTGCAATTGATTATGAGAACAAAGTTGCTATCTATGATGATTATTGTGATGACTTGTATGCTATAAAGAATAATGATATCCATAAAACTTGTCATCATGATTTTAGTTTTCAATTGGATTATGCCTCACATGATAATTATTTTGTTGAGTTTGCTCCCACTATTATTCATGAGAAGAATTTTGCTTGTGTGGAGAGTAATAAAATTTCTATGCTTGTAGATCATGAAAAGAATGCTTTAGGTGCTGGTTATATTGTTGAATTCATTCATGATGCTACTGAAAATTATTATGAGGGAGGAACATATGCTTGTAGGAATTGCAATAATATCAAGTTTCCCCCCTATGTGCTTAAAATTTTGAAGTTATGCTTGTTTTTCCTTCCTATGCTAGTTGATTATTGTTCCCACAAGTTGTTTGCTCACAAAATACCTATGCATAGGAAGTGGGTTAGACTTAAATGTTCTAGTAATATTCTTCTTGATGCTCTCTTTATGTTTTAATTCTTATCTTTTATGTGAGCATCATTGAAATCATCGTGCCTAGCTAGGGGCGTTAAACGATAGCTCTTGTTGGGAGGCAACCCAACTTTATTTTTGTTCCTGTTTAGTAATAAATAATTCATCTATCCTCTGTTTAGATGTGGTTTTATGCTTTTAATTAGTGTTTGTGCCAAGTAGAACCTTTTGGAAGACTTGGGGGAAGTCTTGTTGATCATGCTGTAAAAAAACAGAAACTTTAGCGCTCACGAGAATTGCTGCCATTTTTATTTGGAGAGTTATATTTAGTTAATTCTTTTTTAAGATGATTAATAGATAAATTCCTCAGGTCCAGCAATTTACTTGAGAATTTTATGAATTCCAGAAGTATACGTTTGATTCAGATTACTACAGACTGTTCTGTTTTTGACAGATTCTGTTTTCTATGTGTTGTTTGCTTATTTTGATGAATCTATGGCTAGTAAAGAGTTTATAAACCATAGATAAGTTGGAATACATTAGGTTTTACACCAATATGAATTTAGAATGAGTTCACAACAGTAACTCGAAGTGGTGTTTTGTTTTCTTTCGCTAACGGAGCTCACGAGTTTTCTGTTAAGTTTTGTGTTGTGAAGTTTTCAAGTTTTGGGTAAGGATTCGATGGACTATGGAATAAGGAGTGGCAAGAGCCTAAGATTGGGATGCCCAAGGCACCCCAAGGTAATATTCAAGGACAACCAAGAGCCTAAGCTTGGGGATGCCCCGGAAGGCATCCCCTCTTTCGTCTACGTTCATCGGTAACTTTACTTGGAGCTATATTTTTATTTACCACATGATATGTGTTTTGCTTGGAGCGTCATTTTATTTTATTTTTATTTGCCTGCTATTATTTAGAACAATTTTTTGCATCTTTTATTTCAATAAAAGTGGCATTGCTAGCCTTTACTATGCCTATTTTAGAAGTCCACATGTTGCTGTTTGAAAACAGAAAGTTTACCGCTGTTGCAATAATTCCCTAGAAAAGTAAGAATGTGATAAAATGTTGAAACCTTTTTCATTTTAAGCTCTGATAAATTTACTACAATGGGAATTTTCTTTCATAATTTTTTGAGCTAGGGAAGTATGAATCTTGCTGCACTCTTTACAGACTGTCCTGTTTAGGCAGATTGCTGATATGTTTGCATATGTTTGCTTCTTTAATGATTCCATTTGAGGATAGGACTATTAAATATGCAGAGGCATTTAGTATGCAATTTTGAATAATAATTTTAGTGATTTGATACAGTAGTGTATTATAAGGTTTTGGCAATGGTTTATACTAACTTATCTTACGAGTCCTTGTTGAGTTTTGTGTGGATGAAGCTTTTGAGATTTAGGGAGACCTTGATATGAGAGGAATTAAGGAGACACAAAATCTCAAGCTTGGGGATGCACAAGGCACCCCAAGATAATATTTCAAGAAGTCTCAAGCATCTAAGCTTGGGGATGCCCCGGTTGGCATCCCACCTTTCTTCTTCAACAATTATCGGTTAGTTTCGGTTGATCCTAAGTTTTTGCTTCTTCACATGATGTTGGCCATTCTTAGAATGTCATTTTATTTTGCTTTGCTTGCTCTTTGAATAGAATACCAAGATCTGAAATTATTAAATGTTAGAGAGTCTTCACATAGTTGCATAATTATTCGACTACTCATTGATCTTCACTTATATCTTTCGGAGTAGTTTGTCGTTTGCTCTAGTGCTTCACTTATATCTTTTAGAGCATGGTGGTAGTTTTATTTTGAAGAAATAGATGAACTCTCATGCTTCACTTAGATTATTTTGAGATTCTTAAATAGGATGGTAATTTGCTTAAAATCCTAATATGCTAGGTATACAAGATTAGTAAAAACTTTCATATAGAGTATTGAATACTAAGAGAAGTTTGATGCTTGATGGTTGTTTTGAGATATGGAGGTAATAATATCAAAGTCGTGCTAGTTGAGTAGTTGTGAATTTGCGAAATTCTTGTGTTGAAGTTTGCAAGTCCCGTAGCATGCACGTATGGTAAACGTTGTGTAACAAATTTGAAACATGAGGTGTTATTTGATTGTCTTCCTTATGAGTGGCGGTCGGGGACGAGCGATGGTCTTTTCCTACCAATCTATCCCCCTAGGAGCATGCGTGTAGTGCCGAGGTTTTTGATGACTTGTAGATTTTTTGTCAATAAGTATGTGAGTTCTTTATGACTAATGTTGAGTCCATGGATTATACGCACTCTCACCCTTCCATCCTTGCTAGCCTCTTCGGTACCGTGCATTGCCCTTTCTCACATTGAGAGTTGGCGCAAACTTCGCTGGTGCATCCAAACCCCGTGATATGATATGCTCTTTCACACATAAACCTCCTTATATCTTCCTCAAAACAGCCACCATACCTACCTATTATGGCATTTCCATAGCCATTCCGATATATATTGCCATGCAACTTTCCACCATTCCGTTTATCATGACACATTCATCATTGTCATATTGCTTAGCATGATCATGTAGTTGACATAGTATTTGTGGCAAAGCCACTGTTCATAATTATTTCATACATGTCACTTTTGGTTCATTGCATATCCCGGTACACCGCCGGAGGCATTCATATAGAGTCATACTTTGTTCTAGTATCGAGTTGTAAATAAATAGAAGTGTGATGATCATCATTTTCTAGAGCATTGTCCCAAGTGAGGAATAAAAAAAGGCCATAAAAAAGAGAAGGACCAAAAAAAGAGAAATGCCATAAAAATGAGAGAAGGCCCAAAAAAATGAAAAAAAATGAAAATGAGAGAAAAAGAGAGAAGGGACAATGCTACTATCCTTTGCCACACTTGTGCTTCAAAGTAGCACCATAATCCTCATGATAGAGAGTCTCTTGTTTTGTCACTTTCATATACTAGTGGGAAATTTTCATTATAGAACTTGGCTTGTACATTCCAACAATGGGCCTCCTCAAGTGCCCTAGGTCTTCGTGAGCAAGCAAGTTGGATGCACACCCACTTAGTTTCTTTTGTTGAGCTTTCATACATTTATAGCTCTAGTGCATCCGTTGCATGGCAATCCCTACTCCTTGCATTAACATCAATCGATGGGCATCTCCATAGCCCATTGATTAGCCTCATTGATGTGAGATTTTCTCCTTTTTGACTTCTCCACATAACCCCCCTCATTATATTCTATTCCACCCATAGTGCTATATCCATGGCTCGCGCTCATGTATTGAGTGAAAATTTATAGGTTTGAGATTACTAAAGTATGAAACAATTGCTTGGCTTGTCATCGGGGTTGTGCAGGATGAGAGCATTCTTGTGTGACGAAAATGGAGCATGACTAAACTATATGATTTTGTAGGGATGAACTTTCTTTGGCCATGTTATTTTGAGAAGACATAATTGCTTAGTTAGTATGCTTGAAGTATTATCATTTTTATGTCAATATGAACTTTTTTCTTGGATCTTTCGGATCTGAATATTCATGCCACAATTAAGAAGAATAACACTGAAATTATGCCAAGTAGCACTCCGCATTAAAAATTCTGTTTTTATCATTTACCTACTCGAGGACGGGTAGGAATTAAGCTTGGGGATGCTGATACGTCTCCAACGTATCTATAATTTTTGATTGCTCCATGCTATATTATCTACTATTTTGGATGTTTATGGGTTTATTATACACTTTTATATCATTTTTGGGACTAACCTATTAACCCAGAGCCCAGTGCCAGTTTCTGTTTTTACCTTGTTTTAGGGTTTCAAAGAAAAGGAAAATCAAACGGAGTCCAATTGACCTGAAACTTCACGGAACTCATTTTTGGAAGGAAAGAAGCCCAGAAGACTTGAAGTGCATGTAAGGGAAGCTTCGAGGAGGCCACGAGGTAGGGGGCGCACCCACCCCCCTGGGCGCGCCCTCCACCCTCGTGGGGCCCTCGTGACCCCCCTGACGTACTTCTTCCGCCTATATATCTCCATATACCCTAAAACTTCCGGAGAGCGCAATAGATCGGGAGTTCCGCCGCCAAAATCCTCCGTAGCCACCGAAAGCCAATCTAGACCCGTTCCGGCACCCTGCCAGAGGGGGCAATCCCTCTCCGGTGGCCATCTTCATCATCCCGGTGCTCTCCATGCCGAGGAGGGACTAGTTCTCCCTCGGGGCTGAGGGTATGTACCAGTAGCTATGTGTTTGATCTCTCTCTCTCGTGTTCTTGAGGTGATATGATCTTGATGTATCGTGAGCTTTGCTATTATAGTTGGATCCTATGATGTTTTCTCCCCCCTCTACTCTCTTGTAATGGATTGAGTTTCCCCTTTGAAGTTATCTTATCGGATTGAGTCTTTAAAGATTTGAGAACACTTGATGTATGTCTTGTCGTGCGTATCTGTGGTGACAATGGGATACCACGTGAATCACTTGATGTATGTTTTGGTGATCAACTTGCGGGTTCCACCCATGAACCTATGCATAGGGTTTGCCACATGTTTTCGTCGTGATTCTCCGGTAGGAACTTTGGGGCACTCTTTGAGGTCCTATGTGTTGGTTGAATAGATGAGTCTGAGATTGTCTGATGCATATTGTATAATCATACCCACGGATGCTTGAGGTGACATTGGAGTATCTAGGTGACATTAGGGTCTTGGTTGATGTGTGTCTTAAGGTGTTATTCTAGTACGAACTCGAGGGCTGTTTGTGACACTTATAGGAATAGCCCAACGGATTGATTGGAAAGAATAACTTTGAGGTGGTTTCGTACCCTACCATAATCTCTTCATTCGTTCTCCGCTATTAGTGACTTTGGAGTGACTATTTGTTGCATGTTGAGGGATAGTTATGCGATCCAATAATGTTATCATTGTTGAGGGAACTTGCACTAGCCAAAATATGAACCCTAGGCCTTGTTTACTATCATTGCAATACCGTTTATGCTCACTTTTATCATTAGTTACCTTGCTCTTTTTATATTTTCAGATTACAAATACCTTTATCTACCATCCATATACCACTTGTTTCACCATCTCTTTACCGAACTAGTGCACCTATACAATTTACCATTGTATTGGGTGTGTTGGGGACACAAGAGACTCTTTGTTATTTGGTTGCAGGGTTACTTGAGAGAGACCATCTTCATCCTACCTACGGATTGGTAAACCTTAGGTCATCCACTTGAGGGAAATTTGCTACTGTCCTACAAACCTCTGCACTTGGAGGCCCAACAACATCTACAAGAAGAAGGTTGTGTAGTAGACATTATGATGTGATGATACTTACTTAAGGACACTTTCATATTGTCAATCTAGTGCCAATTATAACACAATAGATGTTGTTGTTAATCATACACCACTGCAAATATCTGTCATTGTTTAAATAATCGTATTTCGTATTTGCGCAAACCGGGATGTCTGTCTCCATATCATTTCGGGGTGTCTGTCTCCGTATCGTTTCTATCCGCGCAATCAAAAGCACACACCCCAGTTTTAGTAGAACTACGCAAAATGAGATGGCTATCCCTCATTGACATCGTCTAACCACCCGTCTTCCAGGTATTCATACATTGGTAGTTACTAGGTAGAATGAACAATGCAATATAAAAGAAGTTGATTCGTACGTTTTACTTCCTGATTGCAGTGTAGGGACGAGCGAAAGCAACTGCATCCTAGTCCGGAATGCACTTTGTACTAGTTCATCCATGGACCGAGGACTAGCTGGCACGGCTGCACGGCGTTTTTCTGACAGGTGGGCGGACAAGAGGCATTGTGGTCTGCTTATTTATGAAAATAGCAGTGCTTAAATTTAGTGGAATGCACAAGACTTTCAGCTGCCCAGTACACTACATGGTTCAATTCAGCATTTCAGCTAAGAACACAATTATAATTGGTTATTCTGGAATGAGAGAACCTAACCCTGGATGGTGGCAACAAGAAAAAACCAGAGTGAACTCCAAGAAATTTAATCCTGCCGGGAGGCCCTTTGCTCAGAGAAGCCTTGCTTGTTTTTTCCTGATTTGTAAACCTTCTCACAACTTTGTCTTTTGCTGTGAACTAGTATATGTTTGTTATGTTCTATGAATCATTGAGATGTATAAAATTGCTTAACTTATGCTTTTCAAGTTTTTTATGAAGCTGAGTTTAATGTGAGTGTTCCACATGAACGCTGGACTAGCATATGAACATTTGGAATTTACATTGTGGCCTCAGTTAACTGCATGAACCACTGTAACAAGATACATAGTTGCTTATATGTCAGATAGCAGATTGTTGATTGTTAGCTGGTCGATAGCCTAGTGTTGAAGCGAGCTGAGCCAATGTGCCGTGTTTTGCACAACTGCTTAGAAGTGGGGTAGCACCAACAGTGTTTACAAGTACTTATGTATACGTCGGTGCACAGTTCTCGAACGAGTACTCTATTTCATCAAAACACACACTGCTCGTATGATAAACCATGCCATATTCATGAAATAAACTAGTGAGGACGCATCTGTTTCGGCAACAATTACAATGGTTCTCACATGATTCACGGACACACAAAAGTAGTAGCAGTTCCCTTAGACGGATTCAAACAGAGTACTAGCCCCAGAGAGCTCGATAACAGGCAAGGTTCGGATAATTAGACACAACCCAAACTACTATTAAACACTAGCTGGGGAAACTATTTCATGCCTCGATCTAATTTGGGCTGGACACAAGACGGACCTTGCCATGAACATCATCGTGGATGTACGGTAGCAGCTCAATCCCGTGAACCTTCATGAAGACAACCTTGTGGCCTTGCCACTCATAAACTTGTTTGTGGAGGCATGCCACGTCATCTTCCTGCGTAAGCTTGGCAAGAATAGTATGCCTCACAAACGAAGGAGTAGCTTTGAACTTCTTGTGCTTCAGTACACCCTGGACAACACGCCTGAGAACAGTGAGGCTCGAATACAACTCTTCATTGGTATAAGTGCAAATGGCTTCCAGGATCCAATAGCCTAAAACCTCTGTTTTCCCAGTGCGTATATTCAGGTCATCCACCTCATAACGAGTGACATGTACAACCACACAATCCTTGTATGCATCAGGGTTCTATTGAAACAGAAACAAATTCTAAATTACTTTCCAGTATAAGAAACACAAGTTATTTAAACCACTATGTATAGCATGGCATCGAAATAAAATTTTGCATTATGCATCACCACATACTTAGATGAAAAACCACAATCGAGATCGGCAAAGAAGAAAATCACCTTGGGCAGCTCAGCGGGGGGGACACATCCTCGAAGGGGGAAAACTGCTCCTGCAGTGCCACGGGGGCTGTAACCTCAAATGGGGCATTGACCATCTCAGTAGTGGTCGTGAGCGTATTTGGGGTCGGCTCGGTGGCTGCCTCCATCTTCTTGGAGCTCTCTGTCTCGTGGGGATCAGCCTCCCACGTCTGCTCCAATATCGGCAGATCTTTGCCTGGTTCTCCTTGGTCCATCATGAAATTGACGAATACTAGGAGACCACTGAAAGGAAAACACAATCGCAATGACAATTAAACAAAAAAGAGTGAGGATCGGTTACTGCTTTGCAAAAGTTTTTTTTCTCTGAACGAAAATATACCAACATCACAGATCTGCTTACCTTCCCTTCATTGGGAGAGAAGAACAGTGGAAGATGCGAGTGTTGCCTTTCTTGAAGACTGTGAGGGAGAAGGGGATTTAGCGAAGAGTGAAATGATGGTTGCTTCGTCTGTCAAACTTAGACTACGGGGAGGTGGGGTTTTGTGATACGACGGCTCGTTACTGCCGCGCTACGACCGGGGTGACTCTCCGCCTGCATACTGCCTTCTAATTTGGTGGATGTCATTTGAGCCCGCGCGCTGCATGGCCTGCATGTTGGTGGAAAAAAGTATAACGACATTCAGTAGAGGGAGACATTTCGATGACCTAGGAGGAGCAAGAAGCGGTATTGTATCCACTGTACTAGTAGTAATTGTTTTTCTAGGTAGCTGTAGAGTGTCTCCACTGTACTAGTAGTAATTGTTTCTCTGGGCCCAAGACAAAACAGCCTATCCACCCTAGTAAATAGTAAAATCAATTCAAAAGTCTATATATTTACTGAATGAGAGGCGCTACCCACACCCAGCACACCGTCCCCCCAAAAAACCTGGGTGTTCTTCTTCCTCCTCACTCCCACCCACCTCACGTCAGCTCGCTCCACTCGTACCTCCAAATTCCTCACCTCACTCCTACAGAAAACCCCAGCTCCCCTTCTTCCTCACTACTACAGAAAAAACCCAGCTTCCCTTCGTCTTCACTCGCACTACAACTAGGCTCGTCATTCGTTACTCTGCTCAAATCCATGAGCGCGATGCGACACCCTCGAGGAAAATGAAGTCGGCTGACCCTAGCGCCAAGAAGATGAGGCTCCCGCCAGCGGCGACGCCTGTTATAGACCCCGCACCCGGCAGCGCAGGGCGAAGCGGCGACCCCGCCCCCACCGGATCCCAGTAACCCGTAGAATCTCGAGTGGACCGCATCAGCGATCTCTCGGAAGCCGTCCTTGGGGAGATCATCTGGCTTCTCCGCACCAAGGATTGCTGCCGCACCCAAGTCCTCTCAATTCGGTGGCGCCCTCTATGGTGCGCCATGCCCCTTAATCTCGACAGTCGTCAGCTATCTCTCTTCAATGATTTTGAAATCCCCAGAGCCATCATCTCCTCCCACCAGGGCTCCGTCCAAAGCCTCTGCATCCTGTCATGCTACCTGAGCAAGCATACCATGCCCTGCACGATGTACGCCTGGCTGAAATCCCCTGAATTCACAGAACTACAGCTGCTTGAGTTCTACTATTCCCCTGGAAATCACCTACCAGATACCGAACGCCATCTACCTATGCCCTCAGCACCGATGTCCATCTCGCGGTTTTCCTCCTCTCTCCACACCGCCACCTTTGCGTTGTGCGACCTACCAGACAATCTGGTACTAAACCTTCGACTCCCATTTCTCAAGAAACTTTCACTTGTGCGGGTTCGTATATCGGAGGCCTCATTGCACAGCATCATCCACTCCAGTTGCCCTGCCCTGGAGTGCTTGGTGCTTGTTTTCACAGTTAGAATCGGTTGTCTCCAAATAAAGTCGCCTAACCTTGTAAGAATTGGAATTTGTTTTGACGGAAGGCAGCTCATCATCCAAGATGCCCCTTCACTTCAAAGGTTGATCCTTGATTCTAGTTATTCACCGTTGCAAATAACCGTCCTCTCTGCGCCTAAACTGGAGACCTTGGGTGTAATACATGATCTCTGTGCTCATTTCAATATGGTGTTTGGCTCCACAGTTCTTCAGGTACTTTACATTATCATCTACACTTGTAACCATAAGCTGCATTTTAAATTTCTGCGCATAAGTTATATGTCATCTTGGAGTACACATTTTGTACTAATATTATGTTCTATGCTCAATGAAGAGTTTCTCCATGGATGGCCTATCAATGGTGCTGGATTCTGTCAAGATCTTATATATCCAAATGAATAGTTTTGATCTGAACAAGATTATTGGCTTGCTGCAATGCTTTCCATGTCTGGAGAAGTTGTATATAAAGGTGATAATTTCACGCACATTGGAAGCCCGCATATAGTGTACTAGAATTAACCGTTCAGCTGTTGCTCTTTCGACACTCTTTTTTTAGACCTTAACTGTTTTCAATCTTCATGTCTATTTAGGCAACAGGACGGGGTAAGAAAGTTATAACCAATCGGTGGATTCGTAAGCATCGGGATTTTCTCACTTCTCATGAGATTCGATTGAAGACAATAACGCTAGAACGATATGTAGCCAACCGTGCAAACACTAGATTTGTCACATTCTTCCTGCTGAATGCGAGGTTACTATTGTCCATCAGGCTTAAGTTTATCAGCAGCATGGTTTTGACGGATGGGTATGTGGAAGAGCAAAAAAAGGAGTTTCAGGTGGGCAAAAGAGCTTCTGAACGTGTCGGGCTTCTATTTACAACATATTGTGGTCATAATCCAGTAAATTTTACGACCCAGGATGTTCATTCTATGGACCTGACCGATCCATTTGACTGTGACTGCCGAAAACAGTGCTGGAGTTAGATGTTGTTGCCCTTTTCAACCTGGGTTTTTTTGTAAACCTGATGAACAATTAACCCTCGTGCTTTTGTACAGTTTGTAAGCTGGAGTTAGATGTTCTTGCCCTTTTCAACTCGGCTGTGACTGTCATATTTTCTTTGAAGCAAGGCAAATGGCTTGCCAGTCGTTTAATTTAGAGTGAAATATTGTAACAACTAACAAATCCCAACCAAGGGAAATAACATCACTCTCGCCGGCTGCTTGAGCTCACTGTGCATTACAGAAGCCAAGTGATTAGCCCCCACCAGCACCCACAAACTTATTTCAACTAGCACATCAAATGGGCTGTAAATTTTCATAGGAAAGGCTGCATGACCGTGACAGATTTGGATTCTGACATTTGGGACCCACGAGGAAATAGCCTATCCAAGGTGGTGTCGACTTACTAGCTAGTCAACAAACCATTCTGCCTACCAGCTATTGGATTGACATCCAACATCTGTCGTGTATGTTCTATCTCTTGTCTTCTTCTTCCTCCAGCCACCCAAACCAAACTACCCGGTCGGCTCCGCCTGCTCCCGCCTCCCATGGTTGGCTGCGCCTCTGCCGCCCTACCGTACGTACCCTCCAAAGTTGGCCAGTCCCTCCCTCTATTCCCCCACACATCATGTTATTCTCCGGCGACGTCAGCCCCAACACGCACCCGCACCCGAACCAGTCAACCCTCGTACTCCCCTCCTCGTGCGACTGGACTGGCGCATCTTCCACAGCTCCTATTCATTCCGTCTGAGGCCTCACCATCGTCCTCCGCCTTGCGGACTTGGTTCGCTCGCCGTGCGTGATGCGCCGCCCTCTTGCGTTGTCAACGTCGTCAACAACCAAGCGGACAATGGAGATGATTGTACGTGGAGAGGATGACAGTAGGGACCCACCAGCGTCATGGCAGTACGCAAGCAAGTGCCTCTATATTACAAGCCCAAAAATATGGTTCCTCCTAATGGTTGGACATCTGGGGCTCACGCCATTGTCAACATAGTCAATAAACGAGAGAATTACACTACGAGCGGCTGACACCAGGGACCCAGCAGGTCGCGCAGTTTTTTTTTTGAGGAACAAGCAGTTGTTATTTATACTAGTTTTAGCGACGGGTCAGGGTAACAACGGGGCTGTGCGGGGGCTGTGGCCCGTCTAGCCAGGGTTTTATTTATGTTTACCACATCATGAGCCTAGTTGTGTTTTTTTCTTGCTGAAAATGGCTAGCCCAGTTCTATTTTTTGAAGAAATACCCAAATGAGGCCTACTTGCTTTATCAGCCCTGCTGGGCTGCAAATCTTTCAAGACGAGGAGAGTTTCATTCGGTTTGCCCAGAAATGGGCTGTACATTTTTAAAACACATCAAACCGGGAATTAGTTTCAATTTTTTTCATTACAAGATTTTAAATTCCATTGATTTTTATGCGTGGACAATTATTTGGATTTTATATTTATATAAATTATTTTTCAAAATAGTTTGAATGTGAATCAATATTTCAGGATTAAAAACAGTTGACCGCACCAAAATATGCAAAATTTCATATACTTTTTAACCGTGGCCACAATATGGGGTGTAATGCTAACAAAAAGAAGATGGGCTCCAAAAAAATTCTTAAGAATTAGTAAATGGGCTGTAGATTATTAGAAATAATGCACACGAGAGCAGTGACTGTTGGATGTCCATCCAACGGCTGTCGTGCTTCTTCAATCTCTGTTCTTCCTTCTCCAGCCGCTCAAACAAGCGCCAGCGGGACTGCCTGCTCTCTCCTCCCGCGGCCGGCTATGCTGCCGCGCGGACCTCATTGCCCCACCGTACTCCCATCGCTGGCCTAGCCATCCCTCTACTCACCCACACCTGCTGTTATTCTCCGGCGACGACAAACAAACCAGTAAACCCTCGTACTTCTCCGTGTGGGAAACAACTACCGAGTCTTCCCTGGCTCCGTGTCGTTCCCTTCGTAGGCCTCGCCGTCGTCCACTGCCCTGGTGCTCTCGGCGTGGCCTGGTCAACGTGGTCAATGAACAACATCCATCCATCAGAAGTGGACTGTACGTGGAGAGGCTGACAGCTGGGTCCATGGCCGCACGCAAGGAAATGCTTCCTTATTACGCGCAAAATAATGATTCCTCCACCTGACAGCTAGGACCCACAAGAAGGGCTTCTGTATTTTGCGAAAAAATGTTCCCCCCACTGACAGGTCAGGCCCACCAGCTATATCTTCGCACACAAGGAAGTGCCTCCTTATCACGCACAAAAAAAATGAATACCCCCTGCTAGCTGGGACCCACCATAGTGGGTGGCTGACTTGTGGGACTACTAAGTTGACGGGGACGGAGGGCTTTGTCAACTTAGTCAATATGAACGATTCTAGCTCTAGTGACCGTACGATGTCCATCCAACGGCCATAGTGCTTCTTCAACCTCTGGTCTTCTTGCTCCAGCCACCCAAAGCAGCGCCGGTCGTGCCGCCTGCTCCTGCCTCCCGTGGCCGGCTGTGCTGCCGCGGAGGCCTCACCGCCCCCATACTACTCCCACCGCTGGCCAGGCCATCCCTCCACTCACCTACACCCCCTGTTATTCTGCGGCGATGGTAACCTCACACCATAGCCAAACCAGTGAACCCTCGTACTCCTCTTCACGTGGGCATCCACTATCGCGTCTTCCCTGGCTTCGCGCCATCTCCTTTCTAGGCCTCACCGTCATCCACCGCCTTGGTGCTCTCGGCGCGGCGTGGTCAATGTGGTCAACGACCGACTTCCATCGGAAGAGTATTGTACGTGGAGAGGCTGACAGCTGGGTCCACGGCCACAACCCAGTTTTTTTGTGATTTGCCAAGTAAGTCGCTTTGTCAGGCCTGTTGGGCTACAAATCTATCAAGACGAGGAGAGCTTCATTCGGCTGGCCGAGAAAATGGCATATCAGTAATGAGAAATGGGTTGTACATTTTTAAAACACATCAAACCGGCAATTAGTTTCAAATTTGTTTTTTTCATTTTGAGATTTTAAATTACATTTATTTCTATGCGTGGACAATTTGTTGGATTTTATATTGATATATATTTATTTTTAAAATCAGTTTGAATGTGACTCGAAATTTCGGTATTAAAAACAGTTCGGACCGCACCAAAATATGCAAAATTTCGTATAATTTTTTAACCGTGGACACAGTATGGGTTGTAATGCTAATAAAAAGAATATGGGCTCCAAAAAAACCTTGAGAATTAGCAAATGGGCTGTAAATTATTAGAAATAATGGCAGATGGGTTGTATGTTGTTTTCCATAGATTTGAGGCTTTCCTAAAAAAAGGTTGACGCACAAGCAGTGACTGTTGGATGTCCATCCAACGGCCGTCGTGCTTCTTCAATCTCTGCTCTTCCTGCTCTAGCCGCTCAAACAAGCGCCGACGGGACTGCCTGCTCCCTCCTCCCCGCGGCCGGCTATGCTGCCGCACAGGCCTCACCGCCCCACTGTACTCCCATCGCTGGCCTAGCCATCCCTCTACTCACCCACACCTGATGTTATTCTCCGGCGACGGCAGACGAACCAGTAAACCCTCGTACAGTCGTACTCCCCTCCGCATGGGAAACAACTGCCGAGTCTTCCCTGGCTCCGTGTCGTTCCCTTCCTAGGCCTCGCTGTTGTCCACCGCCCTGGTGCTCTCGGTGCAGCCTGGTCAACGTGGTCAACGACCGACATGCATCTCAAGTGGACTGTACGTGGAGAGGCTGACAGCTGGGTCCACGGCCGCACGCAAGGAAATGCCTCCTTATTATGCACAAAATAATGATTCCTCCACCTGACATCTGGGACCCACCGAAAGGGCCTCTCTATTTCGCGAAAAAACGTTACCGCCGCTAATAGCTCGGACCCATCAGCTATATCTTCGCACGCAAGGAAGTGCCTCCTTATTACGCACAAAAAATGAATACTCCCCCTGCTAGTTGGGACCCAGTATAGTGGCAGGCTGACTTTGTAGGGGCCTACTAAGTTGACGGGGACGGAGGGCTTTGTCAACTTAGTCAATATGCACGATTCTAGCTCCAGTGACCGTACGATGTCCATCCAACGCCCGTAGTGCTTCTTCAACCTCTGGTCTTCTTGATCCAGCCGCCCAAACCAGCGCCGGTCGTGCCTCGTGCTCCTGCCTCCCGTGGCCGGCTGCGATGCGGCAGAGGCCTCACCGCCCCCTACTACTCCCACTGCTGGCCAGGCCATCCCTCTACTCACCCAGACCCCCTGTTATTCTGCGGCGACGGCAGCCTCACACCGCAGAGAACCAATGAACCCTCATACTCCTCTACGCGTGGGCATCCACTGCCGTGTCTTCCCCGGCTCCATGTCGTCCCCTTCCTAGGTCTCGCCGTCGTCCACCGCCCTGGTGCTCTCGGTGCGGCGCGGTGAACGTGGTCAAGGAACGGCTTCCATCGGATGTGGACTGTACATGGAGAGGCTGACAGCTGGGTCCACGGCCGCAGCAAGGAAGTGCCTCCTTATTACGCGCAAAATAAGTATTCCTCCACCTGACAGCGGGGACCCACCAGATGGGCCACCATATTTCGCGAAAAAAAGTTTCCCCCTGACTGCTGGGACCCACCAGCTACATCGTCGCACGCAAGGAAGTGAGTCCGAGCAAAAAAAAGATCCGCCCCCCTGACTGCTGGGACCCACCAGCTACATCTTCACACGGAAGGAAGTTCCTGACAGTTGGGACCCACCTGGTCGAAGCACGTAGCATTGTCATTCTGGTCGCGAACGTGTACATACATATTGGTCGATGTAGAGGCGCGCACGTGTCGTAGTAGAGGCACGCACGTAGCATGTACACGTATGTATAGATGCCAGTGTGCAAGAAAGAAAATACGGCCACGTACATACGGGCGGGGTCTCGAACGCCTACTCGTGCATATGTACAACCAGGGCTCGTGTACATGGCTGGGTCGGAACGGAGAAATAGCGTCATCATCACCCGCAAAAAAATAGCGTCGTCGTCGTGTTCATGGGGAGGCAACGGAATGCGTCATGTTCATCGGGAGGCAACGGAACGCGTGGGAGCCAACCGGCTTGGACGGAACAGCTGATGGAAACGAGGCCTGGCGTACCGCACAACGGAGGAAACGGCCTTGTGTTCGACCGGCCACGTTCGGAACGGGATCATGTTCATCGAGAGGGGTCTGGCGTACCGCAAAACGGAGGAAACCGACCTCCTACGGTCGAAACGGGGTCCTGTTGATCGGGAGGGGTGTGGCGTACCGCAAAATGGAGGAAACAGACTTGTGTTGGAGCGCTACAGTCAAAATGGGGGTCCTGTTCATCGGGAGGGGTGTGGCGTACCGCAAAACGGGACTCCACGGGATACTCTTCATCTCCACCGTCGACCCCCTCCAGCCTCCACGGGCTACTGTTCATCCATCATCGACCTCCTCCAGCCTCCACCTGCGACTGTTCATCCACGGGCTCCTGTTCACCCAGCCTCCACCGCGCGCTACTCCACCGGCTACTATTCAACCAGCCCTCTCCACGGGCTCCTGTTCAACCACCCCTCCACGGGCTACTGTTCAGCCCTCCACCGTCTAGTGTTCATCCAGCCCTCCACGGGGTGGTCCTGTTCATCCAGCCCTCCACGGGGTCCTATTCATCTAGCCCCAACCGTCTCGATCGATCGGGGTCCTGTTCATCCAGAGGCAACACCACTGGGTCATGTTCATCCACCCCCCACCGGGAACTGTTCATCCAACCCCCCCCCCCAGCAACGCTCACTGTTCATCCAGAGGCAGCATCGATCGGCTTCTGTTAGCAGCAGTAGCGAAGGAATCGCTCGATCGGGTTCAGTTAACAGCCATCGATCGATCGCTCGGGTTCAGTAATGCGTAGCCTGCAGTGCAATCACTCGGGTTCAGTTAGAGCCCAACGCCTCGCACCCACGCGCATGCGTGTACGAGAGAAACGCGCAAACATCCGTGCATCGCTCGGCCCCGACCACCCATCGTAACCGGGAACACCCCGATATTTCCCTCGCCCTTGCTTCTACCATGGTTTTTTCCATCATGGACGGCCCAAAGAATGTCATGCAGCTGCGTCTCCAGCCCGCCCAGGACGAAAAGCCCATTTTCTGTCATGATTTTTTGTCACAGAAGTAGGAGCCCACCACATCTATGATGATACCGGGTTTTGTCACAATTATCATCATAGAAGTGTCATAAGTATGATAGAAAAAAATTCGTTCGGCCCAAAATGTCATGGATGTGTCTTTTTTTTTGTAGTGATAGGGGACGACCTTCATCCTTTCTCTTTCTTCTGCCGTGGTCGAGCTTCATGTCTTACTTCACACCTTACAACTTAGGCAAGAACTCCTTCTTTGACTGATCCATCTTGAACTCCTTCAAGATCATGTCAAGGTATGTGCTCTGTGAAAGTCTTATCAGATGTCTTGATCTATCTCTGTAGATCTTGATACCCAATATGTAAGCAGTTTTACCCAGGTCTTCCTTTGAAAGACTCCATTCAAACAACCCTTTATGCTTTCCAGAAATTCTACATCATTTCCGATCAATAATATGTCATCCATGTATACTTATCAGAAATGTTGTAGTGCTCCCACTCACTTTCTTGTAAATACAAGTTTCTTGCAAACTTTGTATAAACCCAAAAGCTTTGATCACTTTATCAAAGCGTATGTTCCAACTCCGAGATGCTTGCTCCAGTCCATAGAAGGATCACTGGAGCTTGCATACCTTTTAGCATCCTTAGGATTGACAAAACCTTCTGGTTGTATCACATACAACTTTTCCTTATGGAAACCGTCAAGGAAATTTTGTTTTGACATCTGCTACCTCTTGAGCACTGCGTTGGTTTTCCCTTGAAGAGGAAAGGGTGATGTAGTAAAGCAGCGTAAGTATTTCCCTCAGTTTTTGAGAACCAAGGTATCAATCCAGTAGGAGACCACGCGCGAGTCACCTCGTACCTACAAAAACAAATAAGAACCTCGCAACCAATGGGATAAAGGGGTTGTCAATCCCTTCACGACCACTTGCAAGAGAGAGATCTGATAGAGATAATAATAATAAGATAAATATTTTGGTATTTTTATGATATAGATTGAAAGTAAAGATTGCAAAAAAAGTTTGGAAACTTGTATAATGGAAAATAGACCCGGGGGCCATAGGTTTCACTAGTGGCTTCTCTCAAGATAGCATAAGCATTACGGTGGGTGAACAAATTACTGTCGAGCAATTGATAAAAAAGCGAATAATTATGCGAATATCTAGGCATGATCATGTATATATGCATCACGTCCGTGACAAGTAGACCGACTCCTGCCTGCATCTACTCCTATTACTCAACACATTGACGCTATCCAGCATGCATCTAGAGTATTAAGTTCATAAGAACAGAGTAACGCCTTAAGCAAGATGACATGGTGTAGAGGGATAAACTCATGCAATATGATATAAAACCCATCTTTTTATCCTCGATGGCAACAATACAATACGTGTCGTTTCCCCTACTGTCACTGGGATCGAGCACCACAAGATTGAACCCCAAGCTAAGCACTTCCACCATTGCAAGAAAGATCAATCTAGTAGGCCAAACCAAACTTATAATTCGAAGAGACTTGCAAATATAAACCAATCATACATAAAAGAATTCAGAGAAGAATCAAATATTGTTCATAGATAATCTGGATCATAAACCCACAATTCATCAGATCTCAACAAACACACCCCAAAAGAAGATTACACCGAATAGATCTCCAAGAGAATCGAGGAGAACTTTGTATTGAGATCCAAAGAGAGAAAAGAAGCCATCTAGCTACTAGCTATGGACCCGAAGGTCTGAAGTAAATTACTCACACATCACCAGAGAGGCCATGGAGTTGATGTAGAGGCCCTCCATGATCAATGCCCCCTCTGGCCGAGCTCCGGAAAAGGCCCGAAGATGGGATCTCTTGGATACAGAAGGTTGCGGCGGTGGAATTAGGTTTTCGTGGTGCTCCTGGATGTTTGCGGGGTACGTGGACTTATATAGGAGGAAGAAGTAGGTCGGTGGAGCAACGAGGGGCCCACGAGGGTGGAGGGCGTGCCCAGGGGGTAGGCACGCCCCCTGCCTCATGGCCTCCTCGGTTGTTTCTTAACGCCCACTCCAAGTCTCCTGGATCATGTTTGTAGAGAAAATCACGTTCCCGAAGGTTTCATTCCGTTTGGACTTCGTTTGATATTCCTTTTCCGCGAAACACTGAAATAGGCAAAAAAACAACAATTTGGGCTGGGCCTCCGGTTAATAGGTTAGTCCCAAAAATGATATAAAATGCAAAATAAAGCCCATTAACATCCAAAACAGATAATATAATAGCATGGAGCAATCAAAAATTATAGATACGTTGGAGACGTATCAAGCATCCCCAAGCTGAATTCCTGCTCGTCCTCGAGTAGGTAAATGATAAAAAAAGAATTTTTGATGTGGGATGCTTTCTAACATATTTCTCAATGTAATTTTTTCTTTATTGTGACATGAATGTTCAGATCCAAAAGATTCAAGATAAAAGTTTAATATTAACATAAAAATAATGATACTTCAAGTATACTAACTAAGCAATCATGTCTTCTCAAAATAATATGGCCAAAGAAAGTTATCCCTACAAAATCATATAGTCTGGCTATGCTCTATCTTCACCACACAAAATATTTAAATCATGCACAACCCCGATGACAAGTCAAGCAATTGTTTCATACTTTTAATGTTCT
Source organism: Triticum aestivum (assembly GCF_018294505.1). Classification (NCBI taxonomy): domain Eukaryota; kingdom Viridiplantae; phylum Streptophyta; class Magnoliopsida; order Poales; family Poaceae; genus Triticum; species Triticum aestivum. Next base: position 506,539,059 of record NC_057800.1, on the reverse strand, counting down.
CAAACCTTTTCAATCTTCATGCGATATATGAGCGTGAGCCATGGATATAGCACTATATGTGGAATAGAATGGTGGTTGTGGAGAAGACAAAGAGGAGAAGATAGTCTCACATCAACTAGGCGTATCAACGGGCTATGGAGACGCCCATCAATAGATATCAATGTGAGTGAGTAGGGATTGCCATGCAACGGATGTACTAGAGATATAAGTGTATGAAAGCTCAACAAAAGAACTAAGTGTTTGTGCATCCAACTTTCTTGCTCATGAAGAACTAGGGCAATTTTTAGGAAGCCCATGATTGGAATTTACAAGCCAAGTTCTATAATGTAAAATTCCCACTAGTATATAAAAGTGATAACATAGTAGACTCTCTATCATGAAGATCATGGTGCTACTTTGAAGCACAAGTGTGGAAAAAGGATAGTAACATTGTCCCTTCTCTCTTTTTCTCTCATTTTTTTATTTGTTTGGGCCTTATTTCTTTTTTCTTTTTGGCCTCTTTTCTTTTTTTCCTTTTTCGTCCGGAGTCTCATCCCGACTTGTGGGGGAATCATAGTCTCCATCATCCTTCCCTCACTGGGACAATGCTCTAATAATGATGATCATCACACTTTAATTTACTTACAACTCAAGAATTACAACTCAATACTTAGAACAAAATATGACTCTAAGTGAATGCCTCCAGTGGTGTACCAGGATGCGCAATGATGCATGAGTGACATGTATGAAATTATGAACGGTGGCTTTGCCACAAATACGATGCCAACTACATGATCATGCTAGCAATATGACAATGATGAAGCATGTCATAATAACGGAACGGTGGAAAGTTGCATGGCAATATATCTCGAAATGGCTATGGAAATGCCATAATAGGTAGGTATGGTGGCTGTTTTGAGGAAGGTATATGGTGGGTTTATGGTACCGGCGAAAGTTGCGCGATACTAGAGAGGCTAGCAATGGTGGAAGGGTGAGAGTGCGTATAATCCATGGACTCAACATTAGTCATAAAGAACTCACATACTTATTGCAAAAATCAATTAGTTATTGAAACAAAGTATTACGTGCATGCTTCTAGGGGGATAGATTGGTAGGAAAAGACCATCGCTCGTCCCCGACCGCCACTCATAAGGAAGACAATCAATAAATAAATCATGCTCCGACTTCATCACATAATGGTTCACCATACGTGCATGCTACAGGAATGAAAAACTTCAACACAAGTATTTCTCAAATTCACAACTACTCAACTAGCATGACTCTAATATCACCATCTCCATATCTCAAAACAATTATCAAGTATCAAACTTCTCATAGTATTCAATACACTTCTATGAAAGTTTTTATATTATTCCTAAAAGCAAATTTCCATGTTGTTCTAAAGGACTCTCAAAATAATATAAGTGAAGCATGAGAGATCAATTATTTCTATAAAATAAAACCACCGCCGTGCTCTAAAAGATATAAGTGAAGCACTAGAGCAAAAACTATATGGCTCAAAAGATATAAGTGAAGCACATAGAGTATTCTAATAAATTTCAAATCATGTGAGTCTCTCTAAAAAGGTGTGTACAGCAAGGATGATTGTAGTAAACTAAAAATCAAAGACTCAAATCATACAAGACGCTCCAAGCAAAACACATATCATGTGATGAATTAAAATATAACTCCAAGTAAAGTTACCGATAGACGAAGACAAAAGAGGGGATGCCTTCCGGGGCATCCCCAAGCTTAGGCTTTTTGGTGTCCTTGAACTTTACCTTGGGGTGCCATGGGAATCCCCAAGCTTAGTCTCTTTCCACTCCTTGTTCCATAATCCATCAAATCTTTACCCAAAACTTGAAAACTTCACAACACAAAACTCAAAATAGAAAATCTCGTAAGCTTCGTTAGCGAAAGAAAACAAAAAACCACTTCAAGGTACTGTAATGAACTCATTATTGATTCATATTGGTTTTAAACCTACTTTATTCCAACTTATATATGGTTTATAAACTCTTTTACTAGCCATAGATTCATCAAAATAAGCAAATAACACAAGAAAAACAGAATCTGTCAAAAACAGAACAGTCTGTAGTAATATGTATCTAACGCAAACTTATGGAACCCCAAAAATTCTAAAATAAATTGCTGGACGTGAGAAATTTAACTACTCCCTCCGTTCCTTGATATAAGGTGTATAGATTTTTGAGAAAAAGTTCAAAATATAAGGTGTATTGCCTTGCACCACTCATTTGGATAACTTTTTAAGGGATTTGATTACATTTCCTTACATAGGGCAAGCTCCTCTACTTTCTCATGTCAATTAGTCAGTTGTAGTCTTGCCCAAAACTTGTGAAATTTTCCCTTCATGTGCATTCTTTAATTTCCGTGCCAAAAACTATACACCCTATATTTAGGAATGGAGGGAGTATTAATCATCTGCAAAAGGAATTAACTAAATAGCACCTTCCAAATAAAAATGGCAGCAATTCTCGTGAGCGCTAAAGTTTCTATTTTTTATAGCAAGATCAAAAAGACTTTCCCCAAGTCTTCCCAACGGTTCTACTTGGCACAAACACTAATTAAACACAAAAAACACAACCAAAACAGAGGCTAGATAAATTATTTATTACTAAACAGGAGCAAAAAGCAAGGAATAAAAATAAAATTGGGTTGCCTCCCAACAAGCGCTATCGTTTAACGCCCATAGCTAGGCATAAAAGCGAAGATAGATCTAGGTATTCCCATCTTTGGTAGGTAATTCTTCAATAAGACACCTATAACCCTTAGGAGTTTCTTTATTTTTATTAATTATCAAACTCCTAGGTATGAAATCAAGAAAATCATTTGTAGCAAAAGGTTCCTTAAGGATAGTGAGAAAATTGGGGTGAACAGTTATGGATTTGAGGTCCGCATTTTCCTTACTAGAAGTTTCACCCTTATTTTTAGGAACATACATCAATTTGGCAATCTTAGTATTAGGAGGAGTGTTTTTCACGGAAGAAAAAGGCAGAACTAAGGTTGGTAATAATATCCTCAATTTTATCAATTCTAGTGGAATCTTGATCTATCTTTTCATTAACCATAGGTCCCTTTTATTTAAAAAAATTAAGAGCAACTCCTACCTTAGATCCATATTGCGTAATTTGGTTATGGATCTTTCTATCCAAATTTTCAATCAACTCTATGATGGCAACTTTATTTTCAATAATTTCAAGCCGTTGCATCACGTGTTCCAAAGTTAAAATAGTTCCATTAACCAAAAGAGGTGGTGGGCCAAACAAATCTATCATAGCATTATAAGAATCAAAAGTATGGCTACCCAAGAAATTCCCTCTGGTGATGGTATCAAGAATATATCTATTCCAAGGAGTGATGCCTACATAAAAATTGTGAAGAAGAACGGAAGTAGATTGCTTCCTAGTAGATCTATTTTGCGCATTGCAAATTCTGTACCAAGCATCTTTTAGAATTTCTCCCTCCCTTTGTTTAAAATTAAGAACTTCATTCTCAGGAGACAAAGGAGTAGATAAAGTAATAGCCATAACGATGAACCAAGCGGAAAGGAGGCGAACGGAAAGAGAGGGAGAGAGGAAAAGAGGGCGTATAAAACGGCAAGGGTGAAGTGGGGGAGAGGAAAACGAGAGGCAAATGGCAAATAATGTAATGCGGAGGATAAGAGTTGTGATGGGTACTTGGTATGTCTTGACTTGGCGTAGATCTCCCCGGCAACGGTGCCAGAAATCCTTCTTGCTACCTCTTGAGCACTGCTTTGGTTTTCCCTTGAAGAGGAAAGGGTGATGCACTAAAGCAGCATAAGTATTTCCCTCAGTTTTTTAGAACCAAGGTATCAATCCAGTAGGAGACCACGCGCGAGTCACCTCGTACCTACACAAACAAATAAGAACCTCGCAACCAACACGATAAAGGGGTTGTCAATCCCTTCATGGCCACTTGCAAGAGTGAGATCTGATAGAGATAATAATAATAAGATAAATATTTTTGGTATTTTTATGATATAGATTGAAAGTAAAGATTGCAAAATAAAATAGATTGGAAACTTGTATAATGGAAAATAGACCCGGGGCCATAGGTTTCACTAGTGGCTTCTCTCAAGATAGCATAAGTATTACGGTGGGTGAACAAATTACTATCGAGCAATTGATATAAAAGCAAATAATTATGAGAATATCTAGGCATGATCATGTATATAGGCATCATATCCATGACAAGTAGACCGACTCCTGCCTACATCTACTACTATTACTCAACACATTGACCGCTATCCAGCATGCATCTAGAGTATTAAGTTCATAAGAACAGAGTAACGCCTTAAGCAAGATGACATGATGTAGAGGGATAAACTCATGAAATATGATATAAAACCCATCTTTTTATCCTCGATGGCAACAATACAATACGTGTCGTTTCCCCTACTGTCACTGGGATCGAGCACCGCAAGATTGAACCCAAAGCTAAGCACTTCTCCCATTGCAAGAAAGATCAATCTAGTAGGCCAAACCAAACTGATAATTCAAAGAGACTTGCAAATATAAACCAATCATACATAAAAGAATTCAGAGAGGAGTCAAATATTGTTCATAGATAATCTGGATCATAAACCCACAATTCATCGGATCTCGACAAACACGCCGCAAAAGAAGATTACATCGAATAGATCTCCAAGAGAATCGAGGAGAACTTTGTATTGAGATCCAAAGAGAGAAAAGAAGCCATCTAGCTACTAGCTATGGACCCGAAGGTCTGAAGTAAACTACTCACACATCACCGGAGAGGCCATGTTGTTGATGTAGAGGCCCTCCATGATCAATGCCCCCTCCGACGGAGCTCTGGAAAAGGCCCCAAGATGGGATCTCTTGGGTACAGAAGGTTGCGGCGGAGGAATTAGGTTTTCATGGTGCTCCTGGATGTTCGCGGGGTACGTGGACTTATATAGGAGGAAGAAGTAGGTCGGTGGAGCAACGAGGGGCCCACGAGGGTGGAGGGCGCGCCCAGGGGGGGTAGGCATGCCCCCTGCCTCGTGGCCACCTCAGTTGTTTCTTGACGCCCACTCCAAGTCTCTTGGATCACGTTTGTTGAGAAAATCACGTTCCTGAAGGTTTCATTCCATTTGGACTTCGTTTGATATTCCTTTTCTGCGAAACACTGAAATAGGCAAAAAAACAGCAATTTGGGTTGGGCCTCCGGTTAATAGGTTAGTCCGAAAAATGATATAAAAGTGTAAAATAAAGCCCATTAACATCCAAAACAGATAATATAATAGCATGGAGCAATCAAAAATTATAGATGAAAATGCAGCAACTGCTAACATAATTCTAACAAACTTTAGCATTGCTATGATTGAGAGAGTCTCATCACAGTCAAATCCTTGAACTTGTTGGAAACTTCTTTGAGACAAGTTGAGCTTCATAAATGGTGATATTAGCATCAATGTTTGTCTTCTTCTTAAAGATCCATTTATTCTCAATGGCTTGCCGATCTTCGGGCAAGTCCACCAAAGTCCATACTTTGTTCTCATACGTGGATCCTATCTCAGATTTCATGGCTCCTAGCCATTTGTTGGAATCCGGGCCCACCATCGCTTCTCCATAGCTCGTAGGTTCACCGTTGTCCAACAACATGACTTTTAAGACTGGGTTACTACTCAGAAGTTGTACGCACCCTTGTCGACCTACGAGGTTTGATAGTAACTTGATCTGAAGCTCCATGATCATCATCATTAGCTTTCTCTTCAACTGACGTAGGTGCCACAGAAACATCTTTCTATGCTACGCTACTCTCTAGTTGAAGTGAAGGTTTAACAACCTCATCAAGTTCTATCTTCCTCCCACTCAAGTCTTTCGAGAGAAACTCTTTCTCGAGAAAGGACCTATTCTTAGCGACAAACACTTTTCCCTTAGATTTGAGATAGAAGGTATACCCAATCGTCTTCTTTGGGTATTCTATGAAGACACAATTGTCTGCTTTTGGTTCGAGCTTTTCTGGCTGAAGCCTATCAACATAAGCATCGCAGCCCTAAACCTTAAGAAGCAACAACTTAGGTTTCTTTCCAAACCATAGTTCATACGGTGTCGTCTCCACGGACTTAGATGGTGCCCTATTTAAAGTGAATGTAGTTGTCTCTAATGCATAACCCCAAAATGATAGTTGTAGATCGGTAATAGACATCATAGATCGCACCATATCCAATAGGGTGCGATTATGATGTTCGGACACACCATTACGCTATGGTGTTCCAGGTAGCGTCAACTGTGAAACTATTCCACCTTGTCTTAAGTGATTGCCAAAATCATAACTCAGATACTCTCCCCTTGATCAGATCGTAGGAACTTGATCTTCTTGTTACGATAATTCTCAACTTCACTCTGAAATTGCTTGAACTTTTCAAATGTTTCAAACTTATGCTTCATTAAGTAAATATACCCATATCTACTCAATTCATTGGTGAAGGTGAGAAAATAACGATATCCACCGCACGCTTCAACACTCATCGGACTGCACAAATCAACATGTATGATTTCCAACAAGTCACTTGCCCGTTCCATTGTTCCAAAGAACGGGGTTTTAGTCATCTTGCCAACGAGGCATGGTTCGCATGTGTCAAGTGATTCAAAATCAAGTGACTTCAAAAGTCTATCGGCATGGAGGTTCTTCATGTGCTTTACACCAATATGACCTAAGCGGTAGTGCCACAAGAAAGTGGCACCATCATTATCAACTCTACATATTTTGGCATCAATGTTATGAACATGTGTATCACTAAGACCGAGATTCAATAAACCATTCACATTGGGTGCATGACCATAGAAGGTGTTATTCATGTAAACAAAATAACCATTATTCTCTGACTTAAATGAATAACCTATTGCAATAAACATGATCTAATAATGTTCATGCTCAATGCAGACACCAATGCAAACAACACTTATCTAGGTTCAACACAAATCCTGAAGGTAGAGTGAGCGTGCGATGGTGATCACATCAACCTTGGAAACACTTCCAACACACATCATCACCTCGCCCTTAGCTAGTCTTTGTTTATTCCATAGCTTTTGTTTCGAGTTACAAATATTAGCAACTGAACCGGTATCTAATACCCATGTGCTACTAGGAGTACTAGTAAGTGATAACCCACAAGCATAGGGGATCACAACAGTTTTCGAGGGTAGAGTATTCAACCCAAATTTATAGATTCGACACAAGGGGAGCCAAAGAATATTTGAAGGTATTAGCAGTTGAGTTGTCAATTCAACCACACCTGGAGATTAATTATCTGCAGCAAGTAATCAGTAGCAAAGTAATATGATAGTTTTGATAATAGTAGCAGCAGTAATAGTAACAGTAACAGTGATAGCAGTTTTGTAGCAAGTGTAACAGTGATGATAGCAGTAGTAACTTAGCAAGAACAATATAAGATAAATTCGTAGGCATTGGATCGGTGACTTGTTGGATGATATTCATCATAAGACAGTTATAACCTAGGGCGATACGGCACTAGCTCCAGTTCATCAATATAATGTAGGCATATATTCCGTAAATAGTCATGCATGCTTATGGAAAGAACTTGCATGCCATCTTTTGTCCTACCCTCCCGTGGCAGCAGGGTCCATTTTGGAAACTAAGGGATATTAAGGCCTCCTTTTAATAGAGAACCGGAACAAAGCATTAACACATAGTGAATACATGAATTCCTCAAACTACAGTCATCGCCGGGAGAAGTCCCGGTTTCTGTCACTCTGGGGTTACCGGATCATAACACGCAGTAAGTGACTATAACTTGCAAGATCAGATCTAGATCATGGATATAATGGTGATAAGATAATGGTTCAGATCTGAAATCTGTTGGGGAACGTAGTATTTCAGAAAAAAATCATGCGATCATGCAAGATCTATCTAGGAGATGCATAGCAACGAGAGGAGAGAGTGTGTCCACGTACCCTCGTAGACTGAAAGCGGAAGCGTTTAGTAACGCGGTTGATGTAGGTGAACGTCTTTGCGATCCAACCGATCCAAGCACCGAACGTACGACACCTCTGCGTTTAGCACACGTTCAGCTTGATGACGTCCCTAGATCTCTTGATCCAGTTGAGGATGAGGGAGAGTTCCATCAGCACGATGGCATGGCGACGGTGATGATGAAGTTACCGGCGCAGGGCTTCGCCTAAGCACTACAATGATATGACCGAGGTGTGTAACTGTGGAGGGGGGCACCGCACACGGTTAAGAGAAACTTGTGTGTTTTAGGGTGCCCACTGCCCCTGTATATAAATGATGGGAGGGGGAGGACGGCTGGCCCCTGTAGGGCGCGCCAGGAGAGGGGAGTCCTACTAGGACTCCAAGTCCTAGTAGGATTACACCTGGAGGAAGGGGGAAGAAGGAAGGGAGAGGGGGAAGGGAAGGAAAGGGGGAGCCACCCCCTTCCCCTAGTCCAATTCGGATCCAAGTAGGGGGGAAGCCCCTTGTGGCCCTTCTCTCTCGCCACTAAGGCCCATGAAGGCCCATTAGTTCCCCCGGGGGGTTCCGATAACCCTTCGGCACTCCGATAATTATCCGGTACCCCTCGGAACTCATCCGGTGTCCGAATAACATCATCCAATATATCAGTCTTTATGTCTCGACCATTTTGAGACTCCTCTTCATGTACGTGATCTCATCCGGGACTCCGAGCAAACTTCGGTCATCAAATCACATAACTCATAATACAAATCATCATCGAACGTTAAGCGTGTGTACCCTACGTGTTCGAGAACTATGTAGACATGACTAAGACACATCTCCGGTCAATAACAAATAGCGGAACTTGGATGCTCATATTGTCTCCTACATATTCTACGAAGATCACACACTTAGCTCTCAACAGTAAAACATGTTCACCACATTCCAATTCATCCCCGATGAATCAGACCTGACTCAACTCTAAGCAGTAGCATGCATGACAACAAGCATGAATGAGTAGGCACATCAGAGCTCAAACAACTCCTACTCATGCTAGTGGGTTTCATCTATTTACTGTGGCAATGATAGGTCATGCAAAGGAAAGAGGTTCAACTACCGCAGCATGTAACCGTTGAATCGTTGTTGTCCTAATGCAATAAAAGAGAGCAGGAGCGAGAGAGTGGGATTGTATCGGAATGAACAAGGGGGTTTTGCTTGCCTGGCACTTCTGAAGATAGTATAGTTCTTCATCAGTGTCATCGATCTCATCGTCGGAACCACGTCTACTGAGAGGGGACAAATATCGGCAACAGAGAAGGAACGCAAAATGCAACAATATGATGCATGATCATGACATGGCAACATGCTGTGATTTGAGCTAATGCAACTAGCAGCAATTTAAATGGAGTTGGTTTGAACACAAGATTCAAATTCAAACCCCATATGTGATTATTCAAATGTCATTTAATTCATTTGACCTGATCAGCAGACAGAAGTTGCTCAAACATGCATGCAAATGCCATAAATAGTTTCTTTGTATTTTTCTGATAATTTTTCATATATAATTTATTTCAATCTGAGTTACAGTTTATTTTCTATGATTTTTAGAAGTTGTAACTATTTTCTGGAATTTCCTGGATTATTTTTAATCCAAAAAATGGTTAACTGTGTCATCATTGTGTAAGCATGATGTCAGCAAGACAACGGAACCGTTCCTGGTCAAACCTGACCGGTGGGTCCCATGTGTCAGTGACTGTGGTTAATCCTAATTTAATTTAAACCTAAACTGGTTTAGTTAATAGGGCTGGCCCCACACGTCAGTGACCCAAGGCGGTCAAACCTTGGTAAGATGGGGTCAAACCCAGTCAACTGGGGCTAACCCCACCGGTGACTCGACGCCGGTGAGGCTAGACGCGGTGGCGGGCTGCGGGATTGCGTCTCCGACGACCAAATGTGTGGCGGAGACCATCTGCGAGGAGCTGGTGCAAGCGCGCATCCACTGGTGCCCTCCATTTCACCGAAGACGGACTAGATCAATGACGGTCACCACTTGGGCGGTGGCCGGAATTCGGCGGGGTGGGGAGAAGGGGCTATGGTGCACGGAAGGGGTCGGGGTTGGTCGTGTTTGTCTCCTAGGGACACACTGACCACGGTGGCGTGCTGATACGTCTCCAACGTATCTATAATTTTTTATTGATCCATGCTATATTATCTACTGTTTTGGACTATATTGGGCTTTATTTTCCACTTTTATATTATTTTTGGGACTAACCTATTAACCGGAGGCCCAGCCCAGAATTGCTGTTTTTTGCCTATTTTAGTATTTCGGAGAAACAGAATATCAAACGGAGTCCAAATGGAATAAAACCTTCGGGAACATGATTTTCTCACCGAACGTGATCCACGAGACTTGGACCCTACTCCAAGGAGTCAAAGAGGCGGTCAGAGGGTGGGGACGCGCCCACCCCCCTAGGACGCGCCCCCTGCCTCGTGGGCCCCTCGGTGCTCCACCGACGTACTCCTTCCTCCTATATATACCTACGTACCCCCAAACGATCAGAACAGGAGCCAAAAACCTAATTCCACCGCCGCAAATTTCTTTATCCATGAGATCCCATCTTGGGGCCTGTTCCGGAGCTCCGCCGGAGAGGGCCGTCATCACGGAGGGCTTCTACATCATCATAGCCCCTCCGATGAAGTGTGAGTAGTTTACCTCAGACCTTCCGGTCCATAGTTAGTAGCTAGATGGCTTCTTCTCTCTTTTTGGATCTCAATACAAAGTTCTCCCCCTCTCTCGTGGAGATCTATTCAATGTAATCTTCTTTTTGCGGTGTGTTTGTTGAGACCGATGAATTGTGGGTTTATGATCAAGTCTATCTATGAATAATATTTGAATCTTCTCTGAATTCTTTTATGTATGATTAGTTATCTTTGCAAGTCTCTTCGAATTATCGGTTGGTTTGGCCTACTAGATTGGTTTTTCTTGCCATGGGAGAAGTGCTTAGCTTTGGGTTCGATCTTGCGGTGTCCTTTCCCAGTGACAGAAGGGGCAGCAAGGCACGTATTGCATCGTTGCCATCAAGGATAACAAGATGGGTTTTATTTCATATTGCATGAATTTATCTCTCTACATCATGTCATCTTGCTTAAAGCGTTACTCTGTTTTTAACTTAATACTCTAGATGCATGCCGGATAGCGGTCGATGAGTAGAGTAATAGTAGTAGATGCAGAATCGTTTTGGTCTACTTGTCACGGACGTGATGCCTATATACATGATCATGCCTAGATATTCTCATAACTATGCTCAATTCTACCAATTGCTCAACAGTAATTTGTTCACCCACCGTAGAATACTTATGCTCTTGAGAGAAGCCACTAGTGAAACATATGGCCCCCGGGTCTATTCTCATCATATCAATCTCCATCACTTTAATCTTGCTTTTCTTTTTTACTTTGCCTTTTACTTTTCACTTTGCATCTCTATACCAAAAATACCAAAAATATTATATATATCAGATCTCACTCTCGTAAGTGACCGTGAAGGGATTGACAACCCCTAATCGCGTTGGTTGCGAGTAGCTATCGTTTTGTGCAGGTACGAGGGACTTGAGCGTGGCCTCCTACTGGATTGATACCTTGGTTCTCAAAAACTGAGGGAAATACTTACGCTACTCTGCTGCATCATCCTTTCCTCTTCGGGGAAATCCAACTCAAGCTCAAGAGGTAGCAAGAAGAATTTCTGGCGCCGTTGCCGGGGAGTCTACGCAAAAAGTCAACATACCAAGTACCCATCACAATCCCTATCTCTCGCATTACATTAGTTGCTATTTGCCTCTCGTTTTCCTCTCCCCCACTTCACCCTTGCCATTTTATTTGCCCTCTCTTTCCCAACCTCCTTCTCCTTCTCTTTCTCCGTTTGCCTTTTTCTCGCTAGCCTTTTTTTTACCCGTGTGTTGGATTGCTTGTTTGTCGCGATGGCTCAAGATACTACCAAATTGTGTGACTTCACCAATACCGATAATAATGATTTCCTTAGCACTCCGATTGCTCCTCTTGCCAATACTGAATCTTGTGAAATCAATACTGCTTTGTTGAATCTTGTTATGAAAGATCAATTCACCGACCTTCCTAGTGAAGATGCCACTACTCATCTGAATAGCTTCGTTGATTTATGTGATATGCAAAAGAAAAAATATGTTGATAATGATGTCGTTAAATTGAAGCTATTTCCTTTTTTGCTTAGAGATCGTGCTAAAGCTTGGATTTCCTCTTTGCCTAAAAATAGTATAGATTCTTGGAACAAGTGCAAAGATGCTTTTATCTCTAAGTATTTCCCTCCCGCTAAGATCATCTCTCTTAGAAACGATATTATGAACTTTAAGCAACTTGATCATGAACATGTTGCACAAGCTTGGGAGAGAATGAAATTAATGATACGTAATTGCCCTACTCATGGTTTGAATTTGTGGATGATATTACAAAAAATTTATGCTGGATTGAACTTTACTTCTAGAAATCTTTTAGATTCGGCCGCGGGAGGCACTTTTATGGAAATCACTTTAGGAGATGCTACTAAACTCCTAGATAATATTATGGTTAATTATTCTCAATGGCATACTGAAAGATCTTCTAATAAAAAAGTGCATGCGGTAGAAGAAATCAATGTTTTGAGTGGAAAGATGGATGAACTTATGAAATTATTTGCTACTAAGAGTGTTTCTTCTGATCCTAATGATATGCCTTTGTCTACTTTGATTGAGAATAACAATGAATCTATGGATGTGAATTTTGTTGGTAGGAATAATTTTGGTAACAACACTTATAGAGGGAATTTTAATCCTAGGACATATCCCAGTAATCCTTCTAATAATTATGGGAATTCCTACAACAACTCTTATGGAAATTATAATAAGATGCCCTCTAAATTTGAGAATAGTGTTAGAGAGTTTATGAATTCACAAAAGAATTTTAATGCTTTGCTTGAAGAGAAATTGCTTAAAGTTGATGATTTGGCTAGGAACGTTGATAGAATTTCTCTTGAGATTGATTCTTTAAAGCTTAGATCTATTCCTCCTAAGCATGATATCAATGAGTCTCTCAAAGCCATGAGAATTTCCTTTGATGAGTGCAAGGAAAGAGCCACTAGGATGCGTGCTTCTAAAGATGCCTTTATTAAAGCGTGTTCTTCCAATTCCTATGAAAATCAAGATGAATATCTAAAAGTTATTGATGTGTCTCCTATTAAATCTTTGTTTTGCAATATGAATCTTGATGAAACTGAATATGATCTTCCTTTACCTAGAAGGCGTTCTAAAAATTCGGAGTATTTAGATCTTTATGATGAAATTAATGAAAGTGGGATTGAAAGAAATAAAAATCTAGATGTTGCTAAACCCACTATATTGGATTTCAAGGAATTTAATTATGAAAGTTCCTCTTTAATTGATTGTATTTCCTTGTTGCAATCCGTGCTAAATTCTCCACATGCTTATAGTCAAAAGAAAGCTTTCACCAAACATATTGTTGATGCCTTGATGCAATCTTATGAAGAAAAACTTGAGTTGAAAGTTTCTATCCCTAGAAAAATCTATGATGAGTGGGAACCAACTATTAAAATTAAAATTAAATATCATGAGTTTTATGCTTTGTGTGATTTGGGTGCTAGTGTCTCCACTATCCCCAAAACTTTGTGTGATTTGCTAGATTTCCGCAATTTTGATGATTGCTCTCTAAACTTGCATCTTGCGGATTCTACTATTAAGAAACCTATGGGAAGGATTAATGATGTTCTTATTGTTGCAAATAGAAATTATGTGCCCGTAGATTTCATTGTTCTTGATATAGATTGCAATCCTTCTTGCCCTATTATTCTTGGTAGACCTTTCCTTAGAACGGTTGGTGTGATTATTGATATGAAGGAAGGGAATATTAGTTTTCAATTTCCATTAAAAAAGGGCATGGAACACTTTACAAGAAAGAAAATAAAATTGCCATATGAAACTATCACGAGAGCCACTTATGGATTGTCTACCAAAGATGGCAATACCTAGATCTATCCTCGCTTTTATGCCTAGCTAGAGACGTTAAACGATAGCGCTTGTTGGGAGGCAACCCAATTTTATTTTTATTCCTTGATTTTTGCTCCTGTTTAGTAATAAATAAATTATTTAGCCTTTGTTTTTGTTGTGTTTTTTGTGTTTAATTAGTGTGCCAAGTAGAACCGTTGGGAAGACTTGGGGAAAGTCTTGTTGAACTTGCTGTAAAAAACAGAAACTTTAGCGCTCACGAGAACTGCTGTCATTTTTATTTGGAGAGTGCTATTTAGTTAATTCTTTTTGAAGATGATTAATAGATAAATTCTCACGTCCAGCAATTTATTTTAGAATTTTTGGGGTTCCAGATATTGCGCTAGATACATATTACTACAGGATGTTCTGTTTTTGACAGATTCTGTTTTTCGTGTGTTGTTTGCTTATTTTGATGAATCTATGGTTAGTAAAATAGTTTATAATCCATAGAGAAGTTGGAATACAGTAGGTTTAACATCAATATAAATAAAGAATGAGTTCATTACAGTACCTTGAAGTGGTCTTTTGTTTTCTTTCGCTAACGGAGCTCACGAGTTTTCTACTTTAAGTTTTGTGTTGTGAAGTTTTCAAGTTTTGGGTGAATTCTTGTGATGGATTATGGAACAAGGAGTGGCAAGAGCCTAAGCTTGGGGATGCCCATGGCACCCCCAATATAATCCAAGGACACCAGAAAGTCAAAGCTTGGGGATGCCCCGGAAGGCATCCCCTCTTTCATCCACTTCCATCGGTAATTTACTTGGAGCTATATTTTTATTCACCAACATGATATGTGTTTTGCCTGGAGCGTCTTGTATTATTTGTGTCTTTGGTTGTTAGTGTGCCAAAATCATCCTTGCTGTACACACCTTTTGAGAGAGCCATACATGAATTAGAATTTGATAGAATACTTTATGTGCTTCACTTATATCTTCTTGAGCTAAGTAGTTTTGCTCTATGTGCTTCACTTATATCTTTTGAGCGCTATAATTTTGCTCTATGTGCTTCACTTAGATTTTTTAGAGCACGGTGTGGATTTGTTTTAAAGAAACTATTGATCTCTCATGCTTCACTTCAATTATTTTGAGAGTCTTAATAGCATGGTAATTTGCTTAATAATAACATGCTTGGTATTCAAGATTTGTGAAACTTTCTTTTGAGTGTGTTGAATACTAAGAAAAGTTGGATGCTTGATAATTGTTTTGAGATATGGAGGTAGTAATATCAAAGTCATGCTAGTAGAGTAATCGTGAATTTGAGAAGTGCTTGAGTTAAAGTTTGCAAGTCCCGTAGCATGCACGTACGGTAAACGTTATGCAACAAATTTGAAACATGAGGTGTTATTTGATTGTCCTCCTTATGAGTGGCGGTCGGGGACGAGCGATGGTCTTTTCCTACCAATCTATCCCCCTAGGAGCATGTGCATAATACTTTGGTTTTTGATGGCTTGTAGATTTTTGCAATAAGTATATGAGTTCTTTATGACTAATGTTGAGTCCATGGATTATACGCACTCTCACCCTTCCGTCATTGCTAGCCTCTACGGTACCGTGCATTGCCCTTTCTCACATCGAGAGTTGGTGCAAACTTCGCCGGTGCATCCAAACCCCGTTATATGATACACTCTTTCACACATAAACCTCCTTATATATTCCTCAAAACAGCCACCATACCTACCTATTATGGTATTTCCATAGCCATTCCGGGATATAGTGCCATGCAACTTTCCACCATCCAGTTTATCATGACACATTCATCATTGTCATATTGCTTAGCATGATCATGTAGTTGACATAGTATTTGTGGCAAAGCCACCGTTCATAATTTTTTCATACTTGTCACTCTTGATTCATTACATATCCCGGTACACCCACATATACTAGTGGGAATTTTCATTATAGAACTTGGCTTGTATATTCCAACAATGGGCCTCCTCAAGTGCCCTAGGTCTTCATGAGCAAGCAAGTTGGATGCACACCCACTTAGTTTCTTTTGTTGAGCTTTCGTACATTTATAGCTCTAGTGCATCCGTTGCATGGCAATCCCTACTCCTTGCATTAACATCAATCGATGGGCATCTCCATAGCCCATTGATTAGCCTCATTGATGTGAGACTTTCTCCTTTTTGTCTTCTCCACATAACCCCCATCATTATATTCTATTCCACCCATAATGCTATATCCATGGCTCACACTCATGTATTGCGTGAAAGTTTATGAGTTTGAAATTATTCAGGTATGAAACAATTGCTTGGCTTGTCATCGGGGTTGTGCATGATGAGAGCATTCTTGTGTGACGAAAATGGAGCATGACTAAACTATATGATTTTGTAGGGATGAACTTTCTTTGCCGAGAAAGTCAGATTGAATCATTTTGTCGACCTTTCCTTTGGATTTATTATCATAGGTAGTGTTCGAGATCGCCTCTGTGCGGTGAACGCTCGAATGTAGCTAACATCAGTTTTGTCCTCGCGTGGTTGAAGGAGATGCTGCTGCTGGATGGAATGCTTCCGGGGCGCCATGATCCTTCTATCAGGAATAGAATAATCGAGGGCACTGACTGACTGCATCAATCATCGCTCAGTGAGCTATTAATTGCCGCCAATAGCGCTTCGCTTGCATGCAAGGCGGCTAATAAAAGCGCCAGGTAGACGCGCGGAGATGCATTTTGAGTACTGGTGGTACTGGACAAGCTCTAGGGGAATAATCTCTTTCTTATTTCTTTCTTATTTCTTTCCCATGACGACTAGGAACGGGCAAATCAAGAATTTCACTTCGAATTCCGGACCTCAACATCCTGCTGCTCATGGTGTTTCACGATCAGTATTGGAAATGAACGGAGAAGTGGTGGAACGTGCGGAACCACATATTGGATCACTCCAGTGCGGCACGAAGCCGCTGACGCTGAGTAGGCTCCTATGCCGCTAGCACGGTGGAGGTTCCGTAGCGCGTCATGAGCACCGGGCAAAGGGACGGTTGAGCAACTCAAGCGAACCGCCCTACCTGACTTTGGATAAAGATAGAAGGGAGAAGGTTGTGAAGGTGGCCTCGTTATCCACACATCTGGTCGGAGGACCGACCTGGGTTTTCACGAGCGTAGGCGGGTCCTGGAGTGCCCGTCAAGGGCGCTAGCGCATGCCCCGGGGTGATCATCACCACCTGCACCTCACATCTCGGCACAGTGGAACGTGTAACCCGCCTGCTGTCCAAGTCAACCACTGAATTTCCTGTAATTCATAGCGCCTAACAGAACGTAGCAGCAAGGGACAACCCACCCATACAGACAGCCTGCGGGGAGGATGGCACTACTGGCAAAGACCGTCTGGCGAAAACGCCGCAGGCGCGAAGCGTGGTGGGCCTGCGCCGGGGGAGCATAGGGAGGAAAGGGAGCCCGGACGGTGGAAGAGCCAGGGGAAGCCGGGTCATTTGACGGAAATGGAAGGTCCGAGCGGCTCATTCATTCTGGAAAAAAGAGGGGGGGAGCGAGCCAATGTATCAATGAATAGATACAGTCAACGGTATTAAGACATCGCTGCCTACACGCGAATTTGCTTCCGAGGTCGAGCAGTCTCAATTTCACTACAGGATTTTAGAATGAATGCTGGGCTGGGCCACCTCAAATGGCGTGAGCCGCATGCGGGGAGACCCGCACATACGGTTTTCAGGGGGATCCGGCCGGCCGGCGCCCACCCGACTAGAGGGACTGAGAAATTAACCGAGTACAAAACTTATCTTCAAGCTTTACCTTATTTTGATCGTTTAGAGGGCGATCGCGGAGTCACTGAATGAAGTCCTCCCTCCCTTTCTTTCGGAGGTGCTGACCCGCTGCGAGGCAGATATGACTAAGTGACATATTGAATATGGCGACGACTACAACATGTCGTAGAAGGAGATAAGAGGTGGAGCCAACGACCCACTAAGACTCACGTATCTACAACTACATTCCCGAGCGGCAGTCAAACGGAGGCGTGAATGCAAGATGCCAGCGGAATGATCGACCAGACAGAGGCTAGGGCAGCTTTCTTCCCACCGCGTCCTTCCTTGTGTGTCGGAGATACAAAGCGAGTGCACCGGAAAAGAAGGGGAACTGAATCAATCTATTCCATGGCAAAGCATCCGAAGCATAACTGCACACTCACACGATCTTTGCCGAGAGATAGGAGCATTCGGTGGAACCGGTGAACTACACTTGCTTCTTGATAGATGTGTGGGACAGAGGGCTCGTGGTACCTGCTGCCCGCCCTTCCTCCGCTTTGATAACCGTGTGAACGGAGAGTGGGCAGAGCAAAAGGGAAGGAGGTCCTCATACGGAGTCGCACACTTGAGCAGTGCGGGAGACTGGAGAATGGGTCGAGTAAACTCCCTTAGGGCCGATTAAATCACAGACGAGGAACTTTTCTTTCTTTTTTTCTTTTTGATTTGAAGGGTATGTTCTCAAAAAAGAAAGGCAGAGGTAAATACTTCGAAGAGGCGGCTCGGTAGGGATGGAATGGTCAATAGTCAAGTCAAGGATGACTTCTTTATTGGCGAAACGATGGGGGAGAGAAAGCACGCCAGTGATTCTCTGAGCCGGTCTTCATTTCCAACGCCTCGGGAAACAGGTCGAGATAGATGACAGCACCTTTTTATCCTCTTCCTTACCGGGAAGGCGCACTTCTCTTCTTCTTCTGGTCTTCACCTCCTGCCCGGCCCGGAAATAGAACCCAGCCCCCTTTCTGATCCATTCATTTCTGCAAGCAGGCGGGATCCAGAGCTAAGCCCCCCTCCTATTCGAAGCCGGGTGTGGCCTCGCCCTTTTGCTCTTCCTTCGGTTTGGCTCCACGAAGGCGCCACCTAGACTAGGAGCCCCACTCATATTCAAAAGGCGCCCAGCTTTCAAGACGATGATAATAATTAGTCAACTTTTTCCAATATCATGGAATAGCATGGCCCGGGGCTAAGGTAACTCCAGTGGGAGAGCCGTGTTATGGGTGACCTTATTGCACGGTCCAGAGAGCACTTGTGTATGTGATGCAAGTGAACGTGTACGAAAAAGCCGTCGTAAAGTTTCGTTGTTCGTTCCGTCGTTGACCCTATCTATGTTTCTACGATGGCCCAAGAACACGCTCATTCTTCAGCCGTAGAGAGACTTTTGAATTGTGAGGTACCATTACGAGCTCAATATATAAGAGTGTTATTCTGTGAAATAACTCGAATTTCAAATCATTCACTTGCTTCAACTACTCATGCTATGGATGTGGGAGCATCAACTCCGTTCCTTTGGGCTTTTGAGGAGCGGGAGAAATTGTTGGAATTCTATGAAAGAGTCCCAGGAGCCAGGATGCATGCCAGTTTCATACGACCTGGTGGAGTGGCACAAGATCTGCCTCTTGGCTTATGTCGAGATATTGATTCCTCCACACAACAATTTGCTTCTCGTATCGACGAATTAGAAGAGATGTCAACCGGCAACCGTATCTGGAAACAACGATTAGTGGATATTGGTACTGTCACTGCACAGCAAGCAAAGGATTGAGGATTCAGTGGTGTAATGTTAAGAGGTCGTGCGACATGAAGATATTGATAGCAATATGGGGGAAGTTCCCATCAGGCAACAACGGTTCTGCCTGACCCTACAAAAGCATGCATATGTTGTCAGTGAAGATTTTGTGTGAAGCCTTGGAGATGACGTACCCGGGGCTAGGGTGAGCTGAGGGGGGACAGCGTAAGTGAGCGAATGTGTGTAAGCCCAGTCAAAGATTCCTATTCTAGGCGGGGCGGGCCATCAACCTTCGAATGGTGTTGGTCCTACGGACCGTGAACGGATTCGCCTCTGGCCTCTGGGCACGTCGGAACCGCATGAGTTCACCGGGGTGGAGCACGGTCCGCCAAAATCGGCATAGGTTAGGTGCTATTGATGGAACATGGTAAGCCCATCTTTCTCCATATGAAAGTGCTGCGGGCACATAGAGATGTGGGTAGAGGAAGTCTCAAAAAGCGAAGGCCGAGCTGTAGGTCACGTGACCTGCACCGAAAAGGTGGCTGACTGGGCTTTCTCCTGGATCAAAGCGGATCAGCTCGCCAAATTCGTCGATCGAATCAGGCGCCCCGGAACGTCGAATGAAAGTGGTCTTTCTACAACCCTATTTATGTGATTTTTAGGGCCCCTTTCCCCCTATCCCTCCCTTATGTTTAGGAGCGGGATCTGCCCAAGAACGACCTGTGGTGGTACGGAAGGCACGGACTCCGCAAGCGTCCCGCACCCTCTGAGAAAGAAACTCCTCAACCATCACAAGATAAAGAAGTATGACGCTCTGTGTCTGACTCTATTGGTCATAGTTCCTTGCTGTTGCGGCCGGTGCTCGTTTGCGCGCGTGTGAACCACCAGATCATAAGGAAAGATGCCTCTCGGGGCATCTGAGAATGATTCGAGCCATATGAAGGGAAACTCCCACGTACAGTTTGTTTTGGGGGGGAAGGAGCCCGACAGGGTCCCCCCACTGACTTGGCCCGGGCCTAAGTGAAAGTGCAAAAGTGAAGTGGTGGGCCTACCCATTCCAACCTGGGGTATGCTGGGATTCGTGAAGAGCAGCACCTTACGATGTTCATGACCAATCGGATCTTGACGTACCAGTAGGTACCAGAGGAGATCGCTATGATCGTTACTGTATCCGTATTGAAGAGATGCGACAAAGTGTTCGGATCATTGTGCAATGTCCTAATCAAATGCCTAGTAGCATGATCAAAGCCGATGATCGTAAGCTATGTCCTCCATCACGATCTCGAATGAAACTATCCATGGAATCGTGCGCCGTGTGAAACGTAGATCATCGCCGTTCTTAACCGAGACTCAGGTTAAGCTCCGTCTCGGAACCGCCGTGGGGTTAGGAGTAAAGCATCCCGAGGTTGGCGCATCTCGTTGGGCGTGGAGAAGCATTGGGAACCCTAATATCTTTCTTCGGAGCAGTTTCTTTTCCCGTCCCCTCGCCCCGGCATAGCGCTTCGCTTCCAGTTCTTCGGAGGAATCAACTGACTTCTCCCTTCTTCATTGATCCGGGGGAAAGGGAACCGTCTACCAGTTGGGAAGCTAGACATCAAGGGTGTGGCTTGATGAGGATAACTAAGCTGACACACCGGAGTTGGCTGCTGGCACAACAGGGTGGTGCCTTACCGCACCGCAGGCGCACGCGCGGTAGCGTTCGTGGTGGTGCTTCAGGATTCCAATGTACTGCATCCAGGATCAGAACGAGCTTGCCGGCGGACCACTGCCGTCCCATTCTTTAGTGAGCTGGAGTGCTGCCATCTTATCCACGGAAAACGCGTCAAGCTATCGCTTCGGGTCGAAGCACTAAAAGAAAAGGACCGGGAAACGCGGCGGCATAGGAACCACGGGAACCCAGGAGGGAGAAAGACGATGTACGGGATACGGGATCCTCGCAGTAGGCTGGACCAAAATCCAGCCGAGAGAGGGCAGCCTTTAGAAGCAACAGGTTGGGAAACCAAGAGAAGGCTTCGCCTTTTCTTATCTTCTTCCCGGCACAAAAAGAGGGATTAGCATTATTTACCCCATGAGAAAGCACTAACACCTTCCTCATTGGGGCTCCGCGCACTGGGAAAAGGCTTCCGCGACAGGAAACCGGCTACTAGTTAGGAAGTGAACATAAGGTATCAAGAGGTCCCTCACAGTCAGGTGCAATGCAATTGCCCCCTATTAGTCAAGTACCCCTCTTCCTATTTAGTTTAGGGGTTAAGGCGAGAAATGGCTTGATGAACCCTTCCGTTCACCACGCACCGGCCCCATTCACTTGCAACTCGTAGAGGCTGTAAGTAAACAGTGCCCCACTAAATTCAAAGTGACGGTGGGGTTGAAAGACGAGAGTGCCTACCTCCGCGCCGAGAGTGCCCGCCCTTTCTGTCAAGTAGGCTACTTTTTCCGGAACGCAGTCCGGAATAAGCGTTCCTGTGTATATAGATATCTTCGATGCTGTCATTTCGACATGTCCGCTTCAACCCCTCTTTCGCCTCCCAAAAAGCAAAGTTGGCTTGACGAGCGCAGATGAGGAAGCGGGAGCAATAAAACCAAGAATCTCTTTCTTTTCTTTCCAAATACTTTATGAAGTTAAGGGGCAAAGAGAAGCGCTTTCGCTACTGAGAAAGCGAATAGTCAGCGCAAGGGTTCGATGACTTAGCCGAGCGTTAGCGACGCGTCATTCTCATAGCGAGGCGCTTCGAGTTAGCGAAGCGCTGTAGTAGCGTCGAAGACTATGTGCTATAATGCTGAACTAAGGACGTTCCGCCTTATCTATAGAAGCAGTCGACTGAGTTCTGAACGAATGGGATCCTTGGTGGGTAATGGCTCAATCTATAGATGGAAAGCCTTATGATGGGAAACTACCACGTTAGGTTTGGAGAGAGATGGGACCCGTTATAGTTTAGGGGGAGCAGATGCAAGCTTTTTCTTTCCATAGCCGGCCAAATGACTACCGGATCATCGATCTACTCTACCTCAATTCACCATTTCGAACTTTATACAGAAGGTTTTTCCGTACCAGCTCCTTCTACCTATACCGCAGTTGAAGCACCTAAAGGTGAATTTGGTGTCTTTCTTGTCAGTAATGGGAGTAATCGTCCCTACCGTTGTAAAATAAGAGCACCTGGCTTTGCCCATTCACAAGGACTCGATTCTATGTCCAAACATCACATGCCAGCAGATGTAGTCACCATCATAGGTACTCAAGATATTGTGTTTGGAGAGGTAGATAGATAGGACGTAGTCTTGCTCGATCAGGACCCTAGCTTTATTGCGAGCCAAAACTGCCTGAAAGAAGCAAAATGGAAAAGGATGCAAAATGCAATGGGATTCCTGATCCAATAAGAAATCCCAATTCGGAGTTTGTTTGGATCAAATTCCTATGTTATACTATTCCATTCTCGATGATGAATCGATTTGATAGATCAGATATTGTTATTCCAAATATTGATCTGATTCAGTATCATCAGAATGACAAAAGCTGACATAGTTACTAGTGGTTCGAGGAGAAATCCTTTCAATCATCAACGCCCTTTTCTACTAAAACTGCTATTCGTGATACCGGTCAAATCGACTATTCTCATCAACTTTGAGTCTCTTCCCTCTCGTATGACTGTCAAAGTGGAGTTCCTTCTCTATAAGAAGAGCTGGTCTAGAGTGTGATTCGGATCAAAACAAATGGATGAGCCTCGTTTTGCTTCAGCAAGTGTACGCTGCACTAAGGAGTCGAGTCGACTTATCCGAACTTTCCTACCAAGTTCGAGCTCTTGCTCGCTCTATTTCGTGAGCTGAGCTATTTATACCGATATATACTATTGAGTGAGATGGAGAAAGACAATGGTGGTATTCCATAGGGAGATCCTGTGTTGGATGATAAAGAGGGTTTGCCTTTCGAGAAAGGGGCTTGGCTATCTCCGTCTCCATGTTATAGGATGTATCAAATATATCTATCGATCTATACCATATGGTGAGCCAACTAACCCCCACTCCAATCCAATACTTGCTAGCGCAGGGAATCGATCATCTGTGGATGTTCAGCCAAAGACTCTAGCCCCGGATTCCGATAACTTCTACGATTCTCTCATTATTCAGTGTCCAGATGGAAGGGATGTTTGTTATTCACTTCGGTCAGAAGAGGAATTGACACTCAAGAGCACGCATTTTTTGTTTGCATTCCTATTTGAGAGTGCCCCTCCCTCCTATTTGGTTGGAAGTTTCCTGCTCAAGTTGAGAAAGCAAGGGCTGACCGGACTGCTGCTCACTCTTGCGCTTCAACGGCAGTATTGTCTCCATCTTTCGCCCACCCAGGGGTTAGGGTTATCTTTGGAAAGAATCTCTTGTATCAGCAGATACGAGAATCGGTCGTGCATATTATCATATAGAAATGTGAATCGAGATGCATCTGGATGAGAGTTTGGCTTTCTTTTGGCAAAAGCTGGATTGTTTTCAGCAAACTAGCAATCTGTGGAGATGGCTGATCTGTCCCACCTTGATTGATAGCGATATAGCCACTCTCATTTCAATGCGGCACATTGATACCATCATTCCAATCTTCTATCGTCCGTGCTAAATACCATGAAATTAAGTAGCTAAGGTCTAGTGGACCTATTTAAACAAGGATATGCTGATCCTTCTCTGTCGACTTTTCCACTATCAACCCCAAAAACCCAACTCTGCCTTACGTAAAGGAAATTAGTACGATTCACTTCTGGATTTGAAATCACTGCTTATACCAGGTATTGGGCATACAAGAACATTCTGTAGTATTAGTAAGAGGAGGAAGGGTTAAGTATCTTTGAACTCGGTGTAAGATATCGCATTATTCGAGCTGGATGCAGTCGCAGTAAAGAATCATCAACAAGGGTGTTCTAGTGCGTTGTAGATTCTTATCCAAGACTTGTATCATTTGATGATGCCATGTGAATCAAGCAACAGGAGAAGGACCCAATAACGAAAGTTTCGTAAAGGGACTAGAGCAGACTACCATGAGACAAAAGATCTTC